>NC_071977.1:17073891-17112600 GCF_026283585.1 Hylaeus volcanicus
CACTACTTGAAATCCCTCTCGGACAAGCCCAGCCCCCACAACCCCCCACCCCTCCTAAAATCCACAATTTTTAGACGACGGTCTCGATTTTGGACTCAATGCATTCTCTGGACTCCACTGATCCAGAACCCCCCCCTTGGGGGGTGGAACAGCTCGGACATTTTCAATCCCTTTCGTAAGGGAGCACTTCCACACATCGGAGAACAATGAAATTCACCATGTTTGTTCTCGATACGTTCAGGATGAATGCCGAAAAGGTCCAGTTACGAAAACTGCCCCCCAAGCTGAAGAGGGAGGGGCAGAGGTAGGGGTGGTCCACCCCCAAGTGTAAGGGTTGGAACGTTGTCACGTTGCGTGGATTACATGTCCAACAGTGCAGGGCATCGGGGTGACACAGTTTTGATGTTTTTTCCCGCGTGAATGGCAATAAAATACGAAAATGTCGATTTTTTTTTAAAACTCGCTTCCAACTCAGGCCCATCTGCAGGGTGAACAAGTAACCCCACGTCAACGCCGTTCATGGATTCGGACGCGCGAATGCTTTATTAACAGATCCCCAAAAAATCAGATTTTTTGAATCACGCTTTCGTTGTCAAATCGGAGCAGATTTGAAAGAGTAATAAGTGGGCCGGGCGGAGCCGGCATTCAGAAGTGGAACGAGGGCCTGCACCCGTACGTGGTCAGACCAGACCGGACTCCAATTTAACGTGGGCTGCGCGGGGGAAGCGATAAATAAGAGAAACTCGAAATAATTAACAGTCGTACACGTTGAAATGGTCGCTGGCGAGAAGTATTCGAATTATTTCACGAGAAAACACGGCCGTACCTCCAGCGTTTGGAAAGAATCCTAGGTGTGGGATGAGCGCGATGGTTTTAGTGGAGGGCAGAAGGGGGTGAAAACGACTGGAAACGCGGCTGGATTCCAATCAGGTAGCGACAATGGTGGCCGATGCGTGCGACGCGGCAAGATTTGCAATTCGTCAAGGGTGCGACGGTGTAAGTGACGGGCTCGTATGTGTAACGTGCGAGTGCACGCGCGTCGTCGAGCGAGAACGGCGTTACGTTTCAATTTTGGCGCGGTGATGGATTCCTCGCATGGTACCAGCACAAAGAAAGGAGGTTTGATTGGAACCGAGCGGCTAAGTCGCGCTCAAAGAATTCTTTTGTTCCTTTTCAACGTTGTCCGTTCAAATCCCATCGAGCTTTCCGAGCGTCCGTTTTCAACTGGCCCTCCTTCCGCGCTTCCCCGCGAAAGTGCACGCGGAAAACGCGAATCGGACGGATATCTTCGATATATCCGGTTCACTTATTCGTCCCTGATCTGTTGTTGGGTGTCGATAATGATTCAATCGCTAAAATCTGTTTAGCCCTAAGGGGCTGCAATCGCATACCCAGCTACAGTATAGGTTTAGCGATCCCGATACTCTAAATACAGTAAATACAGTATTAGCCCTATTGTAGTATTAACCCTTCGCGTTCCGAATTATATGTCTGTTTCGTTATCAGCAGCTCCCAACGCTTTTAAGTGTTTTATTTGAAATTTTCTTTAATTAAAAAGTTAGGCTATTCGAATAAATAAAGAAAGCAACAAATTCACGTAAATACCAGTTTTATTTACACTATTATTGTATTTTGTAATTTTCAAGTATATGATATCTTTTGAAACAATTTCCAGTATGCAATACTGGTTTTCTTTCGCACGTTTCAAAAAAAAAAGTTGGTTGCACTTCTTCCTTCAGGTATTTTTCTATTTGAGTAAACTGCACAATCTTTGTGTTTTCCTTCGGGATGTACGAAAATGAAACGAGGCTTTCCATCTAAACGATCGCGTTTATCATATGTTCTAGGCTTTCCCTATTGATTTGGACATGAAAGAATGTCGAGTGGGACACAACAAAGGAGTTCCTGAGATAAAAACTGATGTCGAGTCACACTCGACATAGGAGTCCAAAGGATTATAACTATGGAGCAATGAAAAAATTGTATTCTTTCATTATTTCGTTAAATCAGAAACTTACGAGTGTTTGAACAAAATTTCTATATTTCAAAATGAAATATTGCCTACTTATTGGAGAGACACAGTGAGATTCAAATTTTAAAAAATTCAGCTACGTCAGGCTGCTACGTATAGTGTCTAGTTTTCTGAAAAGAATGTGACTTGGACCCCATATCGATTTGATGTATAGTTGTCTTAGAAACTATGATTAATACCTTTCCCATAAAAGATAAATTGAAGCGACTCAATGTACAGATTTCCATTCCTAAATTTTTTGAAACAAACCAACCTCTCTCAAAAATTGTAACTCACATAGCTTTCATCAAGTCGCTGATAACCTTGCAAAGGTGTCGACGTCGCTATAAATAACTAATTTAAAAATAAATTGTCACATAAATAAAAATGAATATAAATTTATTTCAAGGGTAGCCTGTAAAAGTTCTCGCCACGTACTCGATCTTTCGCGATCTTCCCTTCGTCAGATGAGGGACTAAATGCTCGAATACCGTCTCAATAAAGCGTCGGCGTCGTTTTGATAGCGTTCGCCTCCGAACGGGGAGATCCATAGCCGACGAGATGAAAGTCGGTTCGATTGAATCCTCGAGAGGCGGCGCATCGACGGTCTCGATACCGCAACCCACTCTATTCTTTGTGTTCAAAGCTGCCACCTGACTTTTCTTCTCCGCTCTTTCATCTCTCGAGATCTCCACTCTTCTCCTATCAATATTTATCAATTATCCACACCTAAATGATATCTCCCGCTGGGGCTTCGCACGGATTTCCAATTGAATTTCTTATCATCGATGGCGTTGGAAGCATTTGGGTTTGGATTCTCAGACTCATGTGAGTCTACTATGTTCCAAGAGGGCCATTTTTCTTACACCTTAGTTGTTCCGGATAGAATCAGGCTCGCGTTGCGAAGGGAGGCGACGACGACTGTTGATTAAAAAGATAGGCGTTCCTTCGCGGTCAAGTTTACACTCGCGTGAATCGGCAGTTGCGATTCACGGCGAAAAGGCTAATCAGTTGGGGACTGGCTTGACCACCCTCAGACTTTAAAGACTTCACTGGGGCTCGCTCCGCGTATCTGCAGGTCGCCTTTGCGCGGGAAGGCCCAAAAGGCCGACACGTGTGGCAAGCAGCCTGCGTCATGGTACGCTATATGATAGCGGACGGGTAAGATGATTTTGGATAAGGCGCAAGCAATGCGCACCTTCAGTCGTCTCCGCATCCCTTCGGCTTTCGAGATGCGAAATTAGGGTACCGGGAGATTTGAGTATCGAGTCACGTCTTATAAACGAATACGTTAGGCCGGTGATATTCTTATTCGCGCGACGCGGAGAACAAAACGAGCGGTCGACAATATTTTACAACGGGCATGGGAAACGTAGGGCTGCCTGGGCTCGACAACTAGAATTGCCGTCAATAATAATGTCATAGGAACATTACGAGATCTCTGGAATCTCGAGTGGGTCCGACGCTCGGCGAGCGACCGTATCGTTGAGTCGGAAAAACCCACGGGCGGCGCGGGCTTTCCGTGAGGCGCCGGACGGCCGCCCGCCCTGGTCACTAACAGTGATGGGCTGTCGTGGGATTTCTTACCGGATGCACTTGACTAGAATTTAAGAATAACATTGGGTCCCAGTATGAGACAGGATGTGCGCGTTAAGGTGTTCCATAAGTCTCCTGGACGGTACGCGTATAGTTAAACAAAGAGCTGTCGATGTGACGTCAACTTGCGCATAAACAAATAGAAATCCCGCGACAGCGCTTCGCTGATCTCTGAGAACGTTGGTGACGGGGGTGAGAGTGGGACGCGAGACGCCCTGATTGGGCCATATTCCGAATCGGGGCCCGCTAGCGCACCCCTAGGCGAGCGGAGGGGCGACAGCGTGGGCGAAGAAGGGGTAGCGCGAGGCATCGACGGCCGGCACACCAAGCGACGGAGTCAATTCGATTTAGACAACCTTCGACAAGGGGACTCTACTTCGAAACGGGCATTACATTGCGAGTCTTCGAGCGATAATTATAATTCTCAAACTGTCAATAAATTTCAAAGATCTTAGTTTTCGTAAACCGGAGAGTTTTATTTCCTATACCGTGTCTGCACGCTTTATCCCGAACATTAGGTAAAATAAAAATGTTCACCCTGTATAATGAGTGGGATCCACATTTCAGATATTAGTTTTGTCTGTAGCGTGAACAGTAGGATATATGACATGTACATAAGTGTGACAATATGTTGACATTTTTTTTATAAATTGCCTAAGTTCTCGATAAACTATTCTTTTCTTTGTGTGAAGCGTGGAATTTTTATGTAGAAGAATACAACAAGTGGTGAAGAAATTGATTCAAATTTCAATTAATAAAACTGTATTGATTGAATTGGACAGTTTTTGATATTTGACTCATTGTCAGAGAAAAGTGGAGTCCCCAATAATCGGAAGAATAAAACATACTTAGATATAAATTGCGTTCCACACTTCTATTTTTATAAAATTCAATTTTATTTTAAAATTATAAACGTTCAATCGAATAAACTGTTCCACATATGTATATACACTGATGCAAACAATTAGCGGGGCACTTTTTTAAACCGTCGTAACTATGGGAGTTTTCAACCGATTGAAATGAAACTACGTGAGGAGTACTTTTGAAGTGTCCCCTAGACGTGTGTAAAGTTGCATTGGCGAGGGTTGACGTGATGGGGTTAATTCACCCCCCTAAAGGGGAGGGTGTATAAAAACGCCTCTTTGGGCTCAATGCATTGAGCCCAAAACCGAGGCCGTTGTTAAAAAATTGTGGATTTTAGAGGGGGTGGGAGGTTGTGGGAGGTGGGTTTGTCCGAGAGGGATTTCAAGGGGTGCAGTTTGTAGAGGCATCAAGGAGAGTCGTCCCAAAGGATTTTTTGAATTTTTCCACCCCTTCCGTCATCCCTGGCCTGTTTCAAAGGGGCGTTTTTATACACCCTCCCCTTTAGGGGAGTGAATTAACCCCTTCGCGTCAACCCTCGCCAATGTAACTTTACACACCCCTAGGGGACACTTCAAAAGTACTCCTCACGCAGTTTCATTTCAATCGGTTGAAAACTCCCATAGTTACGACGGTTTGAAAAAGTGTCCCGCTAATTGTTTGCATCAGTGTATGTGCTTTATAGGTTCGTTCTTTATCCGTCTAATCCACGGAACCTATCCCCATGTAACACATTCGATTGATCAAATATTTTCCCCCCTAACGTGTATCAAAAATGCTTATTTTCGTCCATTTTCGTTTCAAAACGTCCGGTCGATCTGTCGCTGGTATTTGACATCGGATAGGAGGGGTCGAAATGATTGCTGCTGCGATTGAATTCTCGCGAGAAAACACAACCAAGGGTTTCGATACGCCCGTGCTAAGGCGCACAGTGTTTTTCGCGCGCCAACCTGAAAGCCACCCTTCGTATGTCCCTTCCTGTTTTCTTGTTCATCCCTATAGTCATCTTTTCTTTCCCATCGCGTTCCATCGCCCCTTTCGTCGCTGTTTCTTCTGACTTCGGCTCCGTGCTGTCGTCGAATGTTCTTACCCTCGGTTTTGTTTTCCTTCCTCCACCCTTTTCCCAGCCTTCTCCACCCACGGTATCCTACGCCCGACCGACATAAAACTTCATAAAGAGATAGACGCTCTCCCGGGACTCCTCCTGATCTAACAAATATTTTCAGATTGCAGCCAGACCGTCTAATACTGGTCACGGACTAGGTCGGTGCTGGGCATTATTAAAATTTAAATGGACGTGACCTGAACCGCCTATTAACGCTTTGCATTGTAGTAGCATTAACAATGTGCGTCGCAATTTTATGCAAATTTGTTTATGGCAACACGAACCGTATTAACAAAGTAAATTGAAAGATTTTATAAATTTGTATGTGAAAATAGGGCCACTATTTATTTTGAGAAATAGAAACAGAAATTTTGATATAAACAATTTCAGTGAATTTATATTACAGTGAAGTTATATACCGCATTTCATATTGTTTCAGAATTATTAAACCATAAGCGTTTTGGAATAACTCTGAAAGATAAAGTGTACAATTTTCTAACCGAAGCAATATTTGCTATAAAATGTATTATATTTGCCAGGGATAACAAAATTTGTTACGTTGCTGAATTACAAATGTACTTTGGTAATTCAGTTTCTTTTCGAGTTTCAATCTAGCCATATATTAATTTAATTGTACTTGCATCAATTTAATGGGTTCTTAAAATGTTTGATAAAATTTCGTAAGATCGCCAAGACTAATGATACAATCAAATAAATGTTATTCTAATAATAGAACAATTGTATTATAAAAGCAAAAGTTCATAAAAAAAAAATTCAAAAGCCTAAATTCGAAGCTTGAGCCCTTTTACGATAAGTTCTATAACAGTGATTCGTCAATCAAAACAACCACTGCAAACAACGTAAAACACTAGGCTTTATTAAGTTAAAAACAACAGTCTTAGAAACAAAAAAAAATACAATTTTGTTATGAAACTATTTATTCGTTTCACCATAAACACACATTTTCTCAAAGAATCGTCTCGACGCAACAATCGTGCAGACTATTGCTTTTTCAGCAATATTTTTTATCAAATATTGTCCCGTTCTCGTGGTCGTTGCGACCCTTTACGATGAAACGCGAATTGCTGTTTTCTGTCCCCAGGGTCGCCGATTTCAGCCCAAGACACAGCACAGTTCTCTACCAAGGCTCTCGGTTGCTTCGGGGCAGCTTAATGTCTTCTTCGCGATTAAATTGTATACGAACGGGTCAGCGACTCGAAATAGGTTACGAAATGCAATTCGCAGTGCAAGGGTCGTTACACGTCATCCAGGAAGCGCGGTACAAAAAACTTCTGGCTAAGATCTTTCCGAGGGAATTTTACTAACCTACACGGGTGCGGCTCGCAATTTCGTGTGAATCGGTGCTGCTCTCCTCTTGTTTCTACTTGTGTTTGCCAGAGGAGAGTTTACGATCCAGAGCAGCGTGTCATGTACGGACTTGAGCTCGTATTTTAAATAAACAGAAAACCATTTTTGGGACAAAATTGCTTAAAAAATATTAGATATCGGTGAAGATGAATGAAGGTACAAGTAGTAACAATTATACTTTAACAGACGCTGCACAACCATACATGAATGAAATCTATCTCAAATTCTAGTTAATTAATAACGAATTATGGAGCTTTTGTGGTATCTAGTAGGTATTTTTTAAACAGATGTGTTTAAATATTAAGCATAGATAAAGATGAGTGAAAGTCTAAGTAGTAAGAATTATAATTTGGCAGACCTGCACAAGTATTAATGAATAAAATCGAGATCAAATTCTAATTGAATAATAACCAATTATGGAGGTCTAGTAATATCTGACAGGCATTCAAAATTAAAAATCTCTTTCAATGTTAAACATCGATAAAAATAAGTGCACGTGGAAGTAGTAATAATGACAGATTGCAGACTTGGACAAGCATTTATGAACAAATTTGTGCTAAAACTTCATTAAATTATAATAAAGTATAGCGTTATAGTAATATCTTGCAAATATTGAACGAAAACATGGTTTTAAAAGTTAAACATTGATAAAGATGAATGAAGATGTCAATACTAAGAATAACAATTTGGCAGATCGAATCAGAGATCACCGTGAGCAACTCTGACAGCAATGTGCATTAAAAGTGATCCATTAGTCGTGTTTTAAATCCAACCTCTCTAGCTCTTTACCTCATTCTACCTCTACAATGTTTTTTTTTCGCGTATCAAGAAATAAAAGTATCAAGTGTCGCTCTTTTGGTAGAAATTTGCCCCGTTCCCACTTCACTGTTCGCGAAATGAAGGTTTAAGAAAAAAGAATATGTTCTCTCTGTCGTCAAATACGCTTTACTTTGGAGCAGTACTTGCGCAAGCCTTTCCGCGCTATGTAATAATAAACCAACAACGGCACGTAAAACCATGCAAGGACAGTAAAGAGACGAGACTCAAACGAGGAACTGAGGAGAATGGCAAAGTTGCGGGTATCTTGAAGGCTTTATCCTGCGGGCTTTCGACAGCTGTTTCGGCGTTTCTTGACGAGAGCCGACGTAAGCGCGAGTGTTGTTTATAGGAACTACAATGTTGAGTTGTAATTGTCGCCATAGTGGGGCAACTTTCAGAGATTCCGAGCTTCGAACACGGTTTGGGAATATACGGATATCGTCGCGAAGGAATGATCACATTGTTCCAATAGTGAAATCTTTAGTTTTCGAACATTAATAGAGAGAAAATTGAAAAAACGGGGGGTACATCATTTAGTACGTATAAAAAAATACATATTTTTATTATCATATTTTATGATGTTTCTATTTTATAGATGCAAATGATGGCAACGTACTAGTATAAATAAATAAAGATACGAGTCTGTGATGCAACTCATTTCTACTTCATTTACTTAGTCATCTTTCAAATTCTGTAAAAAATTAAAAATAAATTTATATTAATGATAGAAACAAAATATGTGTAAATATTGGTGGTAGAACCACGTCAATACTAAGGTTTATTAACGTAGAATAATAAAATACATGATTAAAACACAAATTGATGCGTCAAAAAAAAAAAAGATTTTTATGATCTTTATAAAAGTATAAACTAGTCCTAGGTTGTAGAAAGTACTATAACATCGATTACTATTATAGTCAGTATTGCGTAATTATTACTTAGTGGCAGATTTTAATAAGATTGACTGAAGCATCTGATCTGATACGATCCACAACTACTTGGAAACTTCAATCTTCTTTCTTCATACAATACTATCTCTTAGATAACAAGTTCATCTTCTATAATTTCATATTAAATTTATAACTCTATAGAACATTATAAATTTTATATTTATTTTCCATGTTACATATTTTAGTATGCATTTTTGAAAATACCCTAAATAAAGAGGTTGAAGGGTAGAATAAAAATTTACTTGAAATTCATAGAAACAAACAAATAAAATTTGCACGATTTGAAAAATTGTCAGGAGTATTACTCGTATCTCTTTTTTGTAATTAAAGTATGCACGTGATGCAACTTAGATGTACTTTTACTTGCATTTTTAGTTGTATTACGATCTTTGAACTTGCCCCGCAAGCGACGCGAGAAATGAATTTCGCTTGAGACTTGCGGTGCGTTTAAGCGAAAACTATCTACATTTATCTGAAAGGAAGGAAATATATAAAAAACTAATAATGTTGCGTCAAAACGTAAAATAAGAAATAGGGAAGTGAGACTCGTCCGTGTATCGCAAAATAGCAGATTTAACAAACCCTCCCCCCCAACCTCCCACCCCCTCTAAAATCCAAAATTTTGGAACAACGGCTTCGATTTTGGACTCAATGCATTCTCTGGACTCCCCTGATCCAGAAAATGAAATCACCCATACCGTGCACCCCATAGGCACCCTTTGTGGGACAGCTTGCGACTTTTCAACCTCCTTAGTAAGGAAGAACTTCCAGACATCAAAGAGCAATGAAATGCACCATGTTTGTTCTCGATACGTTAAAGATGAATGCCGAAAAGGTCCCGTTTTGAAAACTAACCCCAAGCTGAAGGGAAGGGGGGCAGAAGTAGGGGTGGTCCACCCAAACGTGTAAGAGTTGGAACGTTGTTTCGTTGCGTGAATTACATGTTCAACAGTCCAGGGCATCGGGGCGACACAGTTTTGATGTCTTTTTCTCGCGTGAATGGCAATAAAATACGAAAATGTCGTTTTTGGGGGAAAACCCACCCCCTAGAGTAGTAAGTGGGCCGGCATTCAAAGGCGGAGCGAGAGCCTTCACCCGAACGTGGTCAGCCCAGTCCGGACTCCAAATTAACGTAGGCTGACTACGTACGGGCGCAGGGTCTCACGCCACTTTTGAAGACCGTTTCCGTCCGGCCCATTTACTACTCTTTCAAATCTGCTCCGATTTGACAACGAAAGCGTGATTAAAAAAATCTGATTTTTTGGGGATCTGTTAATAAAGCATTCGCGCGTCCGAATCCATGAACGGCGTTGACGTGGGGTTACTTGTTCACCCTGCAGATGGGCCTGAGTTGGAAGCGAGTTTTAAAAAAAAATCGACATTTTCGTATTTTATTGCCATTCACGCGGGAAAAAACATCAAAACTGTGTCACCCCGATGCCCTGCACTGTTGGACATGTAATCCACGCAACGTGACAACGTTCCAACCCTTACACTTGGGGGTGGACCACCCCTACCTCTGCCCCTCTCCCTTCAGCTTGGGGGGCAGTTTTCGAAACTGGACCTTTTCGGCATTCATCCTGAACGTATCGAGAACAAACATGGTGCATTTCATCGCTCTTTGATGTCTGGAAGTCCTCCCTTACGAAGGAGGTTGAAAAGTCGCGAGCTGTTCCAACCCCCAAAGGGTGCCTATGGGTTGCACGGTTGCAGAGAATGCATTGAGCCCAAAATCGAGGCCGTTGTTAAAAAATTGTGGATTTTAGAGGGGGTGGGAGGTTGTGGGTGGTGAGTTTGTCCGAGAGAGATTTCAAGTGGTGCAGTTTGTAGAGGGCATCAAGGGGAGTCGCCTCAAAGGTATTTTTTGAATTTTTCAACCTCTTTCGTCATCCCTGGCCTGTTTCAAAGAGGCGTTTTTCTACACCCTCCCCTTTAGGGGGGTGAATTAATCCCTTCACATCAATCCTCGCCAATGCAACTTTACACACACCCAGAAGACACTTGAAGACTATTCCTCACGAAGTTTCACCGAAATCGGTTGAAAACTCTCATAGTTATGAGCATTTGAAAAATCGTTCCGGTTTGCTTGTCCGCTAGTGTAGTTCTTAAAAATAATATAAATGAAATTGATCCATTTTTATTTGTAAATAACTGTATCGAAACTAACATTCGTTTTAACTTAAACTTTCCCATGTCTGGCCAGATATACCTGAAGAGACTTACAAGCCAAGTATTAATTAGGGAACGTGTTCTGACGGGCTTCTAAACAATGCAAGTAAAAGGTGGAATCCCGCCACGAACCTAACCAGCCGGCGATACCGCATTTACGAGCACCGTAAGTGAAACAAATACAGAAACTTCGAACACGTATCGCACGTAAGGCGACAGTAGTTGTCGATGCAACCTCGGAAAGGCGGAACATATACGTCGAACGACGTTGAAGAAATATTTGACCTCGGGTAAAAAACAACCGTGCTCGAAGGAACATTTTTCGCGAGCGATGTAGCACAGGAGTTTTAGGGGTCTTTAGAAAACCGTCTCCTCCTTGAGTCGCAGACAACAACGCTCGGTTCTTCGACGCATAAAATATTAAAAGCGCGGGGAAGAAAAGCGGAATGCATGCAAAACGTGGCGAACTCTTGCGGGAGTTCGGTCAGCTGTGAAACGTTCCGCTGTACCCTGGTCCGCGTTCTTTTAACTTTGGAACTGTTTTCTCATAAACCGACGACTTTATCGCTCCCTCGACTCGACGCGCCTGTTTGAACATGTGTGTCCCACACGTACAAAGAATATGCAAAAAATTGGTGTCCTACACATTCTTGGAATTTATCTTGAATATGGTTGTAACTTTTTATTTACGAATTGGCAAAGTTAATATTTCCAGTCAATAATTTTAAAGTGTAAGTAGTAAAGAAAATTACTTAATGCAAATAAATTTGTAATATTATACATTTTATAATATTAAGTAATTATTATATAGTACAATATTAATATTATATATATTATACATTGAAGTATGTAACTTAACAAAAATATTAGGTTTTTAATATGTTATAGAATTATGTATGTACTTAATATGAACTTATTGAAGATCTCGTAATCTTGATGAAGTGAAAAATATTATGGAATTGACACTAAGAAGATACAGGCAACTCTGGGTAAGCCAACATGGGGATCCAGCATAATTTATTACTAAAATTGATTCCCTATTACAATAGTTGACTCTAAAAAGTATGGTGACGCCATTTTTAATAATTTAGTGACATTAAGGAGTTTGAAGTGCACAGGTCAAATTAAACAGCTTAATAGTGTTAGTGGTAACCAATTAACTGCTAAACTAATTTCATTGAATTTTTTTTGGTTGCTACTTTAGAATTTTTATAAGATTCATATCACTTACATATAAACATAAATACGTGTGCTACATTTCATAAAAATTAAGGGAAAACGGATCGAGTATAATCAGACACAATGTCTGACGAATATTAAACCAAAATCCTTGTAATATTTAAGTAAACATTTAGTAAAAAATTGTATAAAGTAAATTTTACTTAACTGGAACAGTTCCATTTAGGATTCACAACCTATACTTGAATTCTCCCTTTTATTAATGACTAGTCATTTTAGTACCATATTCTACTTCAAACCCTATATTAATAATAATGATTACTTCTCATAGTTTCTTGTCTTTTTATTAATACGTATTCATCAATCGTAAAAATTGTGATAAGTATTTACAAGAAGTGAACTATAATATTTCAGGGAGATATATTTCGTCTTTTTTCATTAGACCTTGTGTCTGACTCTTGACGATCTGTTTTCACTTATACTGGTCCCTCCCATTATCTTCAACGTTTAATTGTCTAAAAGTCAGTGTATCTATGTAATCCATTCATGTTCTACACTGGTTCAAACAATTAGTCGGACACTTTTTCAAACCGTCGTAACTATGGGAGTTTTTAACCGATTGAAATGAAACTGCATGAAATGACCACGTACGGGTGCAGGCCCTCGCTCCACTTCTGAATGCCGGCTCCGTCTGGCCCACATATTACTCTTTCAAATCTGCTCCGATTTGACAACGAAAGCGTGATTCAAAAAATCTGATTTTTTGGGGATCTGTTAATAAACCATTCGCGCGTCCGAATCCATGAACAGCGTTGACGTGGGATTACTCGTTCACCCTGCAGATGGGCCTGAAGTTGGACGCGAGTTTTTAAAAAAAATCGACATTTTCGTATTTTATTGCCATTCACGCGGGAAAAAACATCAAAACTGTGTCACCCCGATGCCCTGCACTGTTGGACATGTAATCCATGCAACGTGACAACGTTCCAACCCTTACACTTGGGGGTGAACCACCCCTACTTCTGCCCCCCTTCCCTTCAGCTTGGGGTTAGTTTTCAAAACGGGACCTTTTCGGCATTCATCTTTAACGTATCGAGAACAAACATGGTGCATTTCATTGCTCTTTGATGTCTGGAAGTTCTTCCTTACTAAGGAGGTTGAAAAGTCGCAAGCTGTCCCACAAAGGGTGCCTATGGGGTGCACGGTATGGGTGATTTCATTTTCTGGATCAGTGGAGTCCAGAGAATGCATTGAGTCCAAAATCGAGACCGTCGTCTAAAAATTGTGGATTTTAGAAGGGGCGGGGGGTTGTGGGGGCTGGGCTTGTCCGAGAGGGATTTCAAGTAGTGCATTTTGTAGAAGGCGTCAAATAGAGTCGCCTTAAAGGTTTTTTTAATTTTTTTAACCCTTTCCATTACTCCTGGCAACTTCAGAAGTGACGTTTTTCGACGCGCCCCCCTTTAAGGGGGTGAATTAACTCCTTAGCGTCAACCTTCGCCAATGCAACTTTACACGCGCCTAGGGGACACTTCGAAAATACTCCTCACGCAGTTTCATTTCAATCGGTTAAAAACTCCCATAGTTACGACGTTTTGAAAAAGTGTCCCACTAATTGTTTGAAGCAGTGTATTATAAAACAAAATTCTAAAATTTTTTTCGAAAAATCTTTCACTTCGATATACTGGTCAGTCCCAGAAGTATTCATGCCCTCTATGTCAATCGAAGAAATTTGTCCGAAATAAACTTTACACAAGTATATATTTATGATAAAAAATTTATGTGAAAATATCGCCCCTGTCATTTAATTTAGATGAATTGCTTCGATAGACATAGAGGGTATAAATACCAATGAGACTGACTGTATTACGTGTTTGACACTTCCAATTAATTTTATCTGACGAATAACAGACCAAACCTGCCCCCTTTTATTCACCACCTTAAAATTCCTATTGAGGATCAAAATGTACTCATATCAAGTAGCATGCATGCTTAAACCGACGAATTTTTGCAAGACTTGGCCAGCCATGAAACCTTCCACTGCACCGTGGCGGTGTTCTTTTAACTTTGGAATTGTTGGAACTGTTTTCTCATAATCCGACGACTTTATTGCTCCCTCGACCCGACGCGTCCTTGAGGCTGTGTCCCACATAAAGGCGGGGCCGTGCGTTATGCGTGCACAGGCCAGGGGGTGGCTAAGGTTGCGGGAAGAGTATGGACGCTACGCCTGGGGTCGCTCGTAGTCGACGGCTATAAAAATATAACCGAGGAACCTTCGCTGGCCACGTAAAGCCAAGGACGACAGGAATATGCTTTTAGCCACCTTTCCGTCTGCAAGGTAAAAACATCTTTGTGTCGCGATCGTTTGAAACGCGATCCCGGAGCGTGTTACTGGCCACGCGGTGTACGCGCCACGCCCATCCCCGTTGGGACTTGTACGCGTCCTCACAGTTCATGCAGTTAACCCCTACAAAGAGCTTGTTTTTATATTTGCCGCTCGATCCTTCTCGTGTGACCAAAGTGGACGGTTTATCTGTGGGGAAGGCTGTCTACTTTTGGATCCTCGAGGTTTCCCGTTGTGGCCTGGAGATGGGAAGGAATGTCGGTCATGGGCGTAGTAACTACTACGCTACAGAAAAAGGCAAAGGCCATTGGAAATTGAAGGCTTTACTTTGTCAGGGTTCTACAGGTGTATTAAGGGACTGGGTTTTGGTATAATCTCCGATATGTGTGTAGTATCAGCGCCTTCCATACCCAACAGTAAAAAGTCAAATGAGAATTCGAAAAGTAATGTACGGGATTGGTCGTGTAGGTAAAGCGGACGACTGACGATCCGAAAATCGTGGGTTCAAATCTCCGTGCCTTATTTTTCGTTTAGACTCCTACATTTGTTCCAAGGGTCAGTATAGTTCGTTGCTTAGGAGTTGGCGAGGCAGTTCCATTGGCTGTCACAGATATTTTTGTTATTGGTTGAATCCGTTACATCTACAAAGCTACCGCGTAACGAAGACGGCGAACGAGACCGTTCGAGATAAACTAAAACAGCAATAGTAACTATTGGCGTAGAGATATGTAGGAAAAATAAAAGAGTTCGAGACGCATACGATACACTTTGTATTTAACCGACAATGTGGTGTGGACTACGACTATGCAGTGTGACTGCTCGAAAGAAGGGGGGCTCCTGGTGAAGCAAAGGCGGATCGAACAGTCAAATTTCCTTGCCTCTGTCCCCTTCACTTCATAGGTGCTCCGCAAACTTCTGAGCAATATACAATATTGTGGTGTCGAAAGTCAGACGACGAGGTAGACACCACGTCAAGAGGTTTCGGCACGATGACGCGACGCGCCGCGCCGCGCACCGTCGCCGATGTGTTTAGATTATAAGATGCAGCATAGACTGCTTAGTTTTAAGGGATTGCTTGTATGAATGTATGTGTGGATGTCCAGAGAATGAGCTTGGCTGCATTTTTCTTTAAGAGGTTAGTCGCAGTCAGGAAAATGGAAACGGACAGTTTCGTGTGTGTTTTTTTTAAGATATTAAATAATAATTTGTATTAATGAAATGTAAATATATTACAAAGTATGTCTTAAAGAACAATAAAAGAATTTTTATTTTAAAAAAAGGTTAATTCATTTTGTCATAACAGGCGATGGCGTGGGTGGCCACTTGGTTTGCGGTGAGCAAGATTTCTTCAAACTGGTGCACCTGAAAACAGAACTAAAGGTAGATTTAGAAAATATATTAGACTAACGGGTCCCTGATCGAAGGATTTTTTATTTTCTTGTATACTTTTTTTGTTTATCCTGTATTGAATCACTTAATTTTAGTGAAAAAATTGAAAATCAACTTCAAATGTACGCCATCTTGTTCTAAATTAATTTTTTCCATAATCCTTTGTTCAGAGACCCGCTAGACTAATCTATTTTCGAAATCTACCTTTGTTTTTGTTTTGTCTATGTCATCGGCTGTTATGACGATATAAATTAAACGTTTCTTAAAACAAAAAATGTTTTTTAGTTCTTTAAAACATGCTTTATAATATACTTAATTGTTACTTATGCAAATTACTATTTAATAATTAAAAAAAAAATCACAAATAAATGTCGTTTTTCCTCTTCCTGACTGCGACTAAGCCCTTAACGCAGTCAAGCAGTCGAATGCGAAGCGGGAATGAGGAAATTTCGGTCTGCAAGGTACGACGGAGTATTAAGTAATTGTGTTTTTATTAAGACCTGCAAGGCAAGACCGTCGCGTCATATAATATAATTTCACATCTATATTTTATTAAATATATTTATATCCTGTTTTTCTTTTATCGCGAGTTGCGTCAGTCATTTTTCCCACCACAATAATTAAGTACCTGCGTCTAAGGGCTGAATTTGACCACACCCGAAGGTGATGGGTTGGTAAGACGACGAATATCCATTTTATGATATACAATAATTTTTTGTTATAACAATAAGAGAAATGTATGAATTCTCTATTATTATCCATTGAACGAAAAAATAAATATATTAGAATCCCTCACTCGTTTTTACTGATCAAATATGTAATTAATCTTGCTACTATTTGAACTGCATTGAAAAGTTGAATATCGTCTTGAAAAATGTTTTCAAAATATAATAAAAGACCCCAAACCCTCAAGAGTCGAAAACATTTACCGCTCGCTTGTTAACAAAAACGTATTAATTCTTGAAAAGTACAGTTGCTTTTAGGCTACGTATTCAACACGACCGGAAGTTTCTGAATAATCAACCGTCTTCCGTCTACGTGTGTGCATTTTGAAGGGCTTCGTCTCGTTTCCCTTTGAGATGCGACGATAAATTTTTTATCGAGGAGCCGAGCCGAGTCGCAGCGCGATGGCGCGGAAGGACGAGCCGAAGAAATCGTCGTGTAGCGAGCCTTGCAAAAAACAAAACAATATGTGGCGCGTTTTGGCGATGAATTTAAGTGCGCGGCGTGAATATAAATAGGCGGGATTCTATGTTTACGCTTTCCCAGTGTCACTCCAGCCGTAACACGACTACAACATATTCCAGATGAAACGCCGTGCTTTCATCTTTATATCGCGATCCCGTTTCTGTCTTGCAACGTTTTATTGGCTTTACATTCACCTGCGCTTCAGAAGGATCCCTCGTTTCCCTTGTATTCCCATTTGCCTCGTTACGTTATAGAGGCACCGTCGGGCGTCCTTTCATCCTGTCCTTTCTCCGACGGTTCTCGTTATTCTCCTTAATCGCATCCGAGACTTTCAACGGAAAGGGAAATAACTCAAGCACCTACGCACGTAGATGTTATTTTTTTTTCAAAATTGTGGTAAAAATTTGCATTTTAAATTAATGGATTCAAAGTGGTAAAGTATAATGAGATGGACTCTAAGAAAATAATAATAATAATGATATTAGATACCGGAAAAAATTCGTGCGGTTTTTAAGCCACAATTCAAATATTCAGAGCTTTTTCAAAATATTATTTCATTTAACGAAATGTTCACCATTTATTTATTCAACACTTTTCCATCGTTCTACAAACTTGTACATTTCCTTTTTACAACAATATTGTATTTCATTCGTTAAAAATGAATTAATCGACTTCAGCATTATGTTTAAAGATACTGCCAAAAAGTTAGACATCGATTAAATTCGGTTGTAGTCACAAAGAGACAGCCCTAGATTAGAGTAGTCTACATGTTATATATTTTGATAACCTTAACCAACAAAAATACAAAGGAAACTCTATTTTTAGACCCAAAATGAAAGAGTACCCCCTTAATGTAATGCTGTTTGAGAGTTCCTGATTAGACTAGCTTGGGAGCAATAATTCAAAACATCGAGACGCAAGTTTTTTCGAAACCCTCGCCTGGTTAATTTGTGCCGCAACACCCGCGGAATCACGAAAACAAGCTCCCGGTTTTTTCCAACCACCTCCCGCCCTTCCACGTCGACGCATGGTCTCTAGCTCCGTGGCTCGATTCAATTCGCCTCACTCGTTGCGTAATTACAATCAACGTAATGACGTTTCCCGTCGGTGCCTCGCGCTGCCAGCGTTTCGTCGACGTCCTTTTTTTTCCAGTCCCGCGACCGCATTATTGCCCTGATTGCCGGCTCTGATTGTACACGTCGGAGATGAACTATTGCTTGCCGTGTGCAAATTGAACATTACAAGTATCGTCGAGACGCAGCCGCGGGTTGTTCGCACAGTTCGTTATCAATTTGTCTCATTATCAGTCATTATCAGTCTGCTGAAAAGTAGCCCCATTCGCATTGTGAAGCACGTGCGAAGATGGAAGATCGAAATCAGTCTCTGTGCGAAGCACACTGCGTGTTCCATGGAAATGGGATGGTGTGGAAACGTCAAAAGAATCATAGCAGAGAGAAAAAGCGACGAGGCAACATTGCATTCGTACCATTATGCATTTATCCGCGTGTGTATCGTTCCAAGAGTGCGTTTTGTTGTTATTGATTCAACGTTTCTTAATTTTCACCTGTTAATGGACACTTTTCTACTTCTTGAGGATCCTCTAGATCAGAACGCAAAAATAGGAGGGACGCGAGACGCGGACATGCGATCGCGAGATCCATACCGACCGAAGGATCATCGAAGAATGAGCTCTCACCCCTCATATGTCTGTATCGGTTGAGGATCGCACCTCGCTTGTGCATCTCGAAGTAGAGAAGAGAAAGGGCGAACAACAACCGCGTAACGCTCAATTCGAAGCCTCGTTGAATCCATCGAGAAAATAATCCGTGAAACATTAATATCACAGCAAAATCATATTCCCCATCATTGTTTAAATAATAAGTCTTGTTAATAATTAATTTAACTATTGTCAGAAATTGATATTTAGTTGGTCTAATCAATAGATATTAAAATATAGAAAAATACCTTACGATTACTTATTTAAATGTTATTATCAACTTTTCATGTTCAAAAATATTACTTTCTCGAAAAACATTGGTATAATAATCTGAAACTTTAAAATGCATTAAATATGTACATTTCCGAATTAATTGAATATTTACAATGCATATAGTAATATTCATACTAATTGTGAGATTAAATAACCTTATACGTCTATGAGTCATATTCAACGCATTATTTTACCGTTGTATTCAGTTGATAAGATGTTGCCAAGAATATACATATATATATGATGTAACTGTCTCCAAAGCATTCGGGTATTGTGAAATATACGAGAATTTCTGCAGCCACTTCTAGCGGCGTTGTTCTACCGAAGTACGGCGTAAGGCGCTTCGCAGAGGGAGAGTCTGAGAGTTTATTAAAATACTTTGAACTGAGCGCAACTAGGGCAAGTCGGTGATACAATGTTCTGCGCAATGTAACCAAGCGACGGAATGAGAAGATGAAGTTTTACTAACGATCTTCTAGCTTGTATACAAGTTTACAGAGACAAGTGTTCGCGCTGCGAAAACGAAAAGTGTTCCGAGTATTTCGTGGACCAATTTCGATGGTTCGTCGCGATTTGCTTTTCACAGGACCCTAATTGATATGTTTTCAGCGTTTCTTGAAAGATTGAGTTTCGACGGGCAGAATTGAGAATTTCTCGCCATTGCGAAAGGATTTTCTCCTAGTCGAGAAGGTATGGTATGCGTGATGAGGTGGAATGTTTAATACTTTCTTGATACATACACGAGAGGTGCTGCGTTGATTTACCATCTTAGTTTAATAAAAATATGAATAGTTAAACTTGAAAGGATTATCAGAGGAAGTAGATCATTCTTCTGGTAAATACATAGAACAACGCATAAAACGGTATCTTTTTGAGAGATTGCTCACGTAATAATTATAGTAAATATGTATATTCCATATTTCAAATTTACTTTAAAAGTTTAATTTATATCTGGTATTTTTGTTAAATTATTCAACCGAAATAGAATTGGGGTTATGTAAAGTTAATCATAGACAAGGGACTAATTGTCAAAATAATAAATAATGTATATATATTTATATATGAAATATACTTCTATAATTATTATTTAATTTGAGAGCAAATATGCCTTGAATAATCCACAATATCAACTGAGACTACCTCAAGTACTTATGAGTCACTCATTATTTTGGTTACTCGCTATAACGAGCACTACTGAAGTTTATAGACTTCAGTTTCTTTTAGAATTTATGCACTCTTCGTCCACTAGACAGTTTTTAAACAACATCTGTAACACTTCTCTTGACAATGATGCGATACGTTTCTCGTTCAATGTTTACGTAATTCGATAGCTGAGCAATTTTCAACCGTATCGGTTTTCTTTCAGGGACTCAATACTCCATTTACTTTTCATTGGTCGTAGGCTCCTTTTTCACCAGCTATTCGCACGCGAAACTTTATGATCCCTGCGTCAACTGTTCCACGCAGCGGGAACACACGGACAATCTGATAAACAGAATTGGCTCGTTACCTCTTAATTGTACGATCGCCATTCCGCGTCAGAATTCAAACGGCACGTAATCGTATTCGCGAGATCGTTATGCCGAAACGCCAGGACGATCGGTTTTAATAACACGAAATAGGATCCCGTTAACAATCAACGGAATACGCTCGGTTATTCGGGACTAATTAATTTTTCAAAACGCTCCAGATACTGTGGAACGGTCTCCATTAACGATATCACCCGTTATCCTTGCGACGCGACCATCCATGGCATTGGACACCCTAGAACAGGGATGAAACCAAAAGAAGGGGCGATTAACCCTCTAACGTTATGGATCTTAGAAGAATATATTTATAATTTATTTTATAGTACATTTTATGAACGTATTCCAGTATGAGCTTAACGTTAAATGAATGGATCATTTTTAATGAATAGTGTTTGAAAGTTTTGAATCGTTTGTTCTTATGTTGGAAATTCATTTTGGAAGTTCAATTTATTATGAGATTTTTTGTATTGTAAAAAATTAGTTATTGTCAAGGAACTAAATAGTTGAAAAGTATGGGGAATCAATGGTGTAGTATGTGATTAGGAGAATGACGAAATTGATTTATGTTCAAACGTTGATACGTTATTCATTTTAAGAATGTTTAAGAAATGTTTTCTCTAGGAGCTGGTCAAGACTAACAGACAAACGTTATAAGTAAAAAGTAGAAAGAAACTTTATCTGTGTACGCTGCAGTTTTCATACATCTGTTTAGGCTCTAGGAAACTGTAGATAGAGTTTTCAGTGGCATTTCAGAAGGTAGGCCGTATCCTAAATTTTCTCTTTTCTTATTCTGCAGTAACTGATATATGTATAAATTGTACATATATTTTTAGTACATTTATTTTTGTAATAAAATAAAAGATTGAATTATAGTAGACATTGTAACAAAAAAAAGCCATTGTATTCTTTTTCACAAACATTTTCTAAAAATACTTCTCTTTTGGGGGCCGTTACAGTATTGTGCCCCCTCAAGCAAGGCTTCTGGATCCGCCCCTGACCCGGGAACACGATTTCCGTGGACGTGGAATAACGTGCTGGCCGCACGAGAGATCGTATTTTCGACAGTGGATTACCCATTCGAGGGTTTGGTTCTCCCTGGCGCACGCTCGACATCCGAGCTACGAGTGTCTTTGGCCGTGATCGTTCCATTTCCGCCTCCATCAGCGACGCCGATTCTGCTCGCCTGCCGCTGTCTCGCCCATCGCTAATCCTCCCCCTGCTATTAATAACAAGAACGAGCAAAGGCGGTCGACGGGAATCGGACGAAACGTTAACGGGAAATGCTTCTCCATTTACCTCTCACCGTGTTCGGTTCTACCGCGAACGCGTTTCCCATTTTTATTAGGATAGCGTTAGATTAGCGTTCGCACGAACTTACAAGATATACAATTGTGCGACTAGCAACGGAACGAATGTCCAAGTTTGTTCACTTGACCAAACACGGACTGTCACTAATAATTACACCATGGTATGTATGCATGGTGTATTACAAATACGAGTAAGCATGTCACTAAATTATGAAAAATGTGCACATTCATGTAAAATTAAATATTAGTAATATAATAGTCTATCCACGTTAACTAAATAAACTAATTCGTTTAATGGAATATTGAATTTAACTCATATTTAATGACAAACAGGTAAAGACGAATAAAATTGAATTTTAATGAAGTGTGACATATTTGATTGCACAGTCAAACTGTAACTAAAAGTAAAATGATTCATTTGGTAACTACAATTTCAATTTTCATTTATGTAAAATGGAATAATAGTATTATTGCAGTATTTTGCAAAATATATTCTTCGTTGGGTCTGCACACAATTTCCACTTTATCTAAATAAACTATTGTGATTATTGAAATACCGAATTTTACTCCTATCTAATAAACAATCAGGCATACATGATCAAAACTTGATAGGAATAATGAACGACAATTGAAGCCAATGTACCTATAACAATTTATTTTCGACGTTCATACGATTGCATAATTATATGATTAAATGAACTTACCTAAGTGAAGTCCTATCATAATTGTATGAAGCGCCTCTTTCGAGATGACCAACCTGTAGTACCCCCACTTCCCGCCGATATCGCCACAAACTTCAAAGCTAAAAATCAAAAAAAGGGGCGGGCATCGCCTCCCCTGTCTGCACGCCCGTCATGCCTCATTATTACAAAGCTACGCCGTAACAATTATATGGGTGTCAATGACGAAAGATTGACTTAGGGATTTATAGGGTGGGGTTGATCATTAGCTCGAAAGAGGCGCTTCATACAATTATGATAGAACTTCACTTAGGTAAGTTCGTTTAATCATATAATTGTATTACGCGCCTCTTTCTCGAGATCAACCTGTAGATGTTCAACGCATGTTACGGCAATAAAACGAAAGTAAAGTAAAAAAGAGCCTTTATAAGCATCACCTAATGCCGTGTTAGCAAAAGAATCAGTACAATTCAATAACGGTAAATTATAAAATTTTGCAAAAGTTTGGGAGTTGACAGTCAACTTAAAGTCCAGTTTGTCTTAAAGTATCTAAATCAAGTCCCTTTCTCTTCGCCGCCGAAGTCGATGCGTGTCTCGTGGAATAAACGGTGAAAATATTTGTGTCTAACACGCTTTTACCCAGAACTTCTTTGATCCAACGACTAAGAGATTGAGCTCCAAACAGCCCCAAACGGTTTTTTAAACGATACGAACAGCGAACTTTCTGATCTCCGAATATTCACGGTCCTCGCGATATAACACTCCAGAGCCGAAGCAACACAAACTTTGACGTTTGCTGAATAAAAAGGGAGCACCAATACGAGTTGATTCCTGTTTTTGCTCGATGTTGTGATTTTTTGCAGGAATCTTTATTTCTAATGCATTACTTTTACGCTGAATATTTTCTAATTTTATTAGCGAAAAAGTTTGCATTCGATGACCCGTAGTAAGAGCGAGCAAGATGATAAGTTTTAACGACAAGTCTCTCAAGTTCATTTTCTCATTTGGCAGCAACGTAATTAAATAATCTGAAACCATCTTCGGATCCCAAGTTGAACTATACTTAGGCCTCGACGGCCTCAATCTACTCATCGCCTTGAAAAATCTTTTTAACCTAAAATCCTGAGCTAGCTCTGGCCCTACGAACAACGAAATAGTGGATCTATAGGACTTCAATGTGCCCTGAGAACCTCCCTTTTCAAATGCTTCTGTCAGAAAAGTTAAAACATCTGGAATAGAATTTGAGTACGGGCAGATTTTTCTCGTTTGGCAAAAAGACCAGCATTTCCTCAAAGCGGAATCATATTGTCTCCATGATGAGTCGCTGAACGATGCCAACAATATTTTCATTGAATCTTATCGAACCTCCTTCATCTCGAAGCTCATCCGGACCAGACTCCTGGAACCAGGGTAAGGTTCTTCCAAAATTTCAACCCGTTCCTGTTGGAGCAAACAACTATACTCGAATTAGGTCTAAACTTGATCGGTTTTGAGATTAACAGGGACTGAAAAATAGGGAACCACGATTGAGAAGGCCACTCAGGTACCACAACAATACCCTTTGATCTCTCATTCTTAATTTTTTGTAAGACTCGCAGAATGATCGAGAATGGTGGAAAGGCGTAAAAGAAAAAAGGCTTCCATAAGTCTTTAGACAATCTATTCAAATTCTCGAACTGAACGCCACCCATTCTGTTTATGTAAGAATTCGCGGTCGTATTATCAACTCGGAGCAAAATCTGTTTATCGTAGAAATGATCTGCAAAAGATTTCAAATCAAAGAATGCTGCAGACAACTCCAAAAAATTTATATGTCGAGCTTTCTTTTGCGACGACCAGTGACCGTGCATTCTCTCGTTTGTACTTTTGCAGAAAGCTCTCCAGCCTGAGAACGAGGCGTCTGTAAATAATTCTTGATCGAACAACGAATTTCTAATTGGGTTAGGAGACACCGAACCAGTCGCCTTCCACCACTCAAGTTCATCCATAACATCTCGAGTGATAGCTATAAGACTCTCGTAATCATCATTATTCTCACGAAGTGCGAGATATTTAGCCCTTTCTCATGCCTTGGTATAAACCATATCGTACTTTACCGCTGGACAGTACGAAACTAAAGTGCCCACAAGTTTAGCGAAATCTCTAATCTTATATTCTTGGTTTACTCTGATCTTTCTGATTTCGCTTCTGAGCCGAAGGTTCTTTTCCGTCGGTAATTCAACTGTCATATTAACGGAATCATAGACAAAACCGGTGTCGTCTAACTTTTCTTTTTATTAATGGCAAAACCTAAAGATTTGAGAAACAAACTAGATTTCGTTACATTAATTGAGCATTGCTCAAATGAGTCTCCTATTAAAATAATGTCATCAATGTAAATGACCGAAATTAAACCCGACTGGCGTAAGTAAGCTACTACGGGTTTTAAGATTTTAGTAAACACGCAAAGCGCAGTTGATAAGCCAAAAGGCAAACACGTGAACTCATAATACTGCTTATCGAAAATAAATCTTAAATACTTCCTATGAGATACATGGATCGGAATTGTATAATAGGGGTCTTTAAGATCAAGAGTTGTCAAGAAAGAATCGGGACTTAATAACTTTGAGGCCGTTCGATCATCTTCGAGTTTAAAATGGGTGGTTTAAACAAACTGATTCAGAGCCTTCAAGTTTAGAACAAACCTACTGGATCCATCCGGTTTAGGAACTAGAAAATAACTCGAGACAATTAATCGACTGATTTTAAATCTTTCGTTAATTGTGAAATTCCGAAAATTCGGAGGAACGATCTGCTTAATTTTCGAGCAAAAAAAGATCTTATAACCCTTCAACCAAGACAAAACTTTTTCGTCAGTGGTTATATCTTGCCATTTACCTTGAAAGAGACCGAGTCTACAGGCCATAAGGCTTACACCAACCTCTAACGTCTCCTCAAGTGTTCCCGATCCTGATTCCGATCGCGATCGCGTGTCTGGTAGCGAGGTTTCTTTGCAAGATTGCGGCTGGTGCTTTTATAACAAGTGATACCTCGGCTTCTGCCCGCCCGACGCCGCTGGATAATTCCTGGCCTGAGGTTGACAGGGCGGGAATCTCGAGTTTTTTTGCTTGTACGAAGATTGCGATCTTTGAGCGGCTTTGAGATCTCTGCAAGAGATTTCCATCGTTTTTGCATTCTTCAACACCTCTTCCAAATTGCTCTGAAACAAGAAATCTCCGCAGCCTGACGCGTTGACAGCGTCTCGAAGAGATGCGTTGATATTGGCTAATATCAAGCTTCGACGAACAAAAGACTCATCGTGCTGCAGATCCGCCAATAGCTGGATCAAATCGAACAAATATTTAACTAAAGACAGCATTTCAGGATTGTCTTTCCCCTTCACAGCAATAGATATTGCTTGCATTGCGAGAGCCAAAGAAACAGTAATCTTTTTCTGTTTCTTCCGAATACGGTCATCCCTCTTCGGAACCAACTCCTGGACAACAAATTTGAACTCAGGATTTAGTTTAGAAGGATCAATGGATGTACAGTCGTTAGGAGGTGGATATTTCTTCAGAACCTCCACTCTAATTTCCTCCGACAGGCACTCCTTAATAACATCTTCGCAGCGTACCACCAGATCTTTATGAACTGGAGGAGCGAAGACTCTTTCTTCGCAGATACGCTTACCAAAAATGTCTAAAATATCAGAACTTAACGCAGCTTCTGTGTTCAATATCGCTGGCTCATTAAAATCTACCGATAGCACATCATCGACAGGGATGTTCCGTAGATTTGTTAACTGATTCGTGGAATCCAGCAAAAACCGATGCATCTGACTTGCCTGCCTGTCATTTGCCGGGTTATCTTCTTGTTCACTCGTATCTGGAGGAACTGAAGAAACACACTAAACGAACTAAAAGATCTCGCTCTGGGATATCTGGAACGGTCACGATCTGGAAATCCAGACCGACAATAATAGGTTAGTCCTAAATATTGTTTCATATTTCTCATATTCAAAATTTGAGTAACTTTCATAGCAGGTTAGAGCTTGATGAAAAAACTCGCAAAATTCTTCAGAATCGAAGAAAAAAATTCATCTCACGAGAATCCATAAAAGTGAGGAAAAAAGGTTTGACACGTAGGTTAGTGCCTACAAGTGAAGAAACTTGACATTTTACAGGTTAGAGCCTGTTGTCAAAAAATTGCGAGATATCGAACCAATCGACGCATTCTTCTTTTTCTTCTCCCTCTTTTTTTTTACATTTAGGTTAGAGCCACAAATGAGAAAAAAGAAAACGGTTTAAACCTTTTGAGTCTCGGAGAGACCTGAAAACTATCTCCGGCAAGGACAGTAAACTAGAACAAAAATCAGACAAACAATCTAACAATCTTACATCCGCTCGACGACAACGCGTCAGTAACCGCATCACTCGATCTATTCTTGCGACGATGGCTCTTCCTCTTCTTTTTCCTCCTCAGCCTTCGTTTGTCCTTTTTCAACTTCTCAAGACGTTTCTCGAGATCCTTATTTTGGTTTTCCACATCGGAAAAATCTCCTTTATGCCTTTTACGAAACATTTACACAAATATAAAAGAGAAATTCTTTCAGTAACAACGTGGCTAATCGGTACAAAGCGAAAGAATGAGGCATGACGGACGTGCAGACAGGGGTGGTGATGCCCAACCCTTTTTTGATTTTTAGCTTTGAAGTTTGTGGCGATATCGGCGGGAAGTGGGGATACTACAGGTTGAACTCGAGAAAGAGGCGCGTAATACAATCAAATATTTACTAATTCCAATTAACAAATGAAACATTTAATATTTCATTTGTTAATTGGAATTTCAATTTAATTCAGCGTGTAACAGATGAGCAGTCGTTCATCTTTTATTCGTTATTCGAAAATTTGTACCTAGATAAGAACCGTGCTCATCCTCGTTCTCATCCTCGATGGAGATGTAATTTTTTTCTCAGCGGTAGACGGTCGTGGTTGCGCCTTCAAAAATTAATTTATTACGACGGCATGTAGGGAGCGGTGATACTAACACTGTTAATGTGTAACAGTGTTTGCCGAGCGTGCGTGGACAAAGAGAAAGAAACGGAATGGGAAACGAGAGTGCGAGTCAAACGAGTTTTTTACCCCAAGTGACCCAATTAATTTCCAGGGAGTTCGCGCCGTGCACTGTCGCCTGCCCGCTGTTGATGCATGCAACAACTCGAAAATGCTTGCAACCAGTGCATAACACTTCTGCTGTGTCGATTATAGGCACGTTTAAATTTAGTTCCATTGAGAATACTTATTGTTAGATGAAAAATATAGGCTCCTTCGATAAGACCTGCTGAATATTTTTGACATACGTTAACACATATTTAATGTTTATATTGACATCTGTCATCTGTAGATGACTGTGGATATTTATGCATTTATGACAAGAGTAAATATGCAAAGATGTGTACAAATGAAAAAGTAGAATATATATTACAATATTTAGAAAACGAAACATACTTTCATTTATTTTTCATTTACAAATTTCAAAACTATCAGTTTCAATTGTCTTTCCGTGTTTGTGGTGGCCATTTAGCCTACATTGCATTTTGTATATAATTATAATCGATCGAACTACATATTACAATAAGGATTTTGAAAATTTTTTAAACTTAAATGTATTTTATTTATAAAATACTTTAAGTACCTCTTACTTAAAGATTATATATGTATAACATAAGATACTTGTGACGATTAGCCGTCAGGTGAACATCCATTTATCTGAGCTAATTTTGTCTATCTTAATTCCATCTAACCATATAATACATTCCTATTTAAAAACTGTTCATGTTCGATATTTTCAAACTTCACAGCTTTCAAAAATTATTTATATTACATTAAGTCGTGCAAAATATTCCTGTTGTATATTTTTTTTTGTATACCTTAATGGCAAAGCGATACAAAATGATTCATACGAAATCTGTGGTTAGGGCTGGGTTAGGTCACAGTTGTGTTCTTCGCTATAAGTCGCATTTGATCCGTGATTCCACCTAATAAAAACGTTTCCGCGTCGTCTTGACTACAGATAACGCGAAAACATCGAAGGTCGACGGTGCTTCCGTTTCGCAGCCCACACTGCAAAAAACGAATTCCTTGAGAGCAATCTCATGCAAATTGTCTGTGTGCGTGCGCGTCGCAGTCGATTCTGGCCGAACCATTCTTTAACGCTTCCGAGACGGATATTTCGTTCAGAGATTGTGATCTTAACTTCTTATTATCCGAAGCTCGCGTAAAATATAATTTTAACGTGTGCTGAAAATTTCTCCCAAGGCGGAATCGCATCCCATAAAATTATTTCTCGTTAAAAGCCACTGCGAGGATAGGGGTTTAATAACCTACTAGCATCGCCGCTATTAAGCTAAACTCAATTTAATTATCCTCTTCGGTCTTGGATGTTTTCCTTTCGATAAAAAAAATATTTTCTGGCTGCCTTCAATTATTTAAGCTTAATTGAATTGGAAAGTTTCAATATGTAGGTGAATTATAATTTTACCTGTATTATGATTTCTCTAAATTTAATTACTTAGGTTAATATTGATATGTAATTTCTCAATATTGCAGAATAATTTTAAAAATCATCATCATATTATTATTGTTTCTTTAATTTTCTTTTCTTTTCGTTTCCATTGTTTATTTGGTGATGGAAGCAGCATCTTTTAGTTCAGTCCATCGTGCAATAAATATTGTCTCTTTGTTATTATAATAAAGGTTGCTATAAAGGGTAATTAACACATTTCAGTTTATGAATTATTTTTTCATAGAATGAATATAACTTTTTCGTAGAATTAAATGCTAATCGAATTAAATAATGCACGTACAGTAATGTCATTTTCTTTCATGAATATACAAAGCTTACAATTTTTAATTATATTTTAAATAGGCACCACTACTTTCAGTGTTCTTGGAAAGTACTATCAATATTTTTAAATACCACTTTAAAGACCTATCATTAGACTATTCTAATTGGATAGTGACACAGATGATGTTTACACAACATAGACTGTTCACTATCTTCCTATCTTGAATTATATTTTACCAAATTTTATATACAATACCAGGGGTGACAAGAGCTTTTTTGCTGATATTCGATAATTCAATGACAAGGACGCTGTGAAATTGATAGATGTTATCGTGTAAAGAAAGAATCTTCGAAAGCTTCAAAAGTTCGTTCCATCTCGAACCACTCCTTCGCGTCTCTCCGAAAGAGACCTACGGATAAAAAAAATATATAGCTATCCTTGTCGAGGACCCGAACCAACATCGAACGCTACGATCACCATAAAAACAAGAGTCATCGCCGGCTCCTTTTTTCCAAGAGGGTGAAAATCGTGACGTACACCTCGTCCAAGTTTGTCGGTAATTCGAATCAAACCAATCGACCAGAAAACAGAGAAAGGTAGAAACGTGGTGGGAGCGCCGAAGCGATGGCAGAGTAGGGGAATGGAAAATCAGGAGTTAGGGGAAGCGAGAGAGAAGGAAGGTAGAAGGGTGGAAATTTCAGCGCCGTCACTGGTTTTATGTCATTCCCGCCATTCGGCGGCTTCCATTTCCAGTCTGGACTACTAGAGCTCGTAATTCAAACACGACCCAGGAACGAACGTCGTCATCGTCGTCGACGTCGTCGTCGTCGTCGTCGTCGTCGTCGACTTCCTCTCCCATGCTCCCATCCCCTTCTGCTCGTAACTCACGTTGACTTGTTCCCCTTTGGCGTCCAGTTTTCCTACAGATTCCCTCTCTTCAACCCCCGCGATCCCACAGCAACCCGATAAATTCGATATTTGTTTCAACTTTCGCCGCATTTCACCGGTCCTCTAGTTCCCTCCCCCCACCTCTAATTCAGTCCTGGGAGAGGGTTTGCGCCTTCCCGTTGGGTCTCTATTCCAGTTCTGTCGGTTTGCGCGCTCACGAGCTGAAGAAAATTGTTTCTGCCGGTAGGAAGGGTATGCCACACACGGCTCGTGTCAAACACATGCCCTCCTATGATAGACGCCTGCCGTTACTCACCGAACGAATAAACGCGGATACGTACGGCTCATATAATGCCTCGTACACAGGGTGTCTAAGAATTAAACGGTCAAACTGCGCTTATATATCTGGAAAAGTTGAAATAAGTGGTAAGGTGTATTAGGAGGGGGAAAGAAGAATTGGTCGTTTGTGTTACTGAACGTGATCACGCGACGTTCAGAAAGGCTAGGGTGGGTCTGAAATCAGTTTAAGGGCGGATAATGTTCGTGCTTAGGTGTTCCGTGTCTCTTAATACTAAAACTAGCGAGGTCAACGCGTGCGTACTATAGGTGCAGCTATATTTTTGGTGTTAGCCCATTCACTGTCAGCCAAATGTAAAGCGTTCTGCCTTGAGCGTCGAGATTTAATACAAATGTGTAATCTAGGTTAATGTTTTAGTAATAAAGAGAGATATTAACACGTTGACTGCCAGATTAATACTCTCGAAAATTTCTACTGTGATTAAATTTGTTTACAGACTATTGGGAATTACATAATCAATCATTTATGATGATATTCATTTTTATAACTTTATCGAAATTCAAGTATTTTATTCAAAATTTAGTTCCTTTGACACTAAACTTTCATAGTTAATGTTTTTAGTTTAATTATAAAATGTGTCTGAAACTAAACGATATTGATGACGGTTGGCATTAATCTGAAATATAAAAATAAATGCCTTGCAAATTGTCTGCAGACACATTACTTTAGCCCACAGAGGGTTAAAGAATTATTTTCTTCATATTGTGTGACCTACTCGCTTCTGCCAAGTTTGTTACACTTCAAACGACTCACACTAGAAGTGGCTGTCCAAACCACGTCAAAATAATACCCCTTCCGATTATTAAGGTAAAATGGATATTATATTGTCAACATTGGCCGAATCACGTAAACATTCCACGAAAAAGAGAGTGACAGCTGCCCCAGTATCGAGGTACGTATATAATGGATCAAAAAAATAGATACGTTTTTTCGATTACGGTTCCCCGAGTGTGCGTATCGCGGGAACGTAGCTACGGTTGGCTCGAAGGAAAAAAAATGTACCTATCTTGCGTTGGATTCGCGCCTGTGCGCGCGCTTATACATGCCCGTGCACAGGCCTAGAATGGAATTATTTGTTGGTTATTCACGTCGAGTGGAGGACGAATGGTTTTGACGTGAAAAACGAGAGAGCTTTTCTGCGCTTCCCGCGATGCGTGACCGTGGTATTTTTAACAGCACAAAACGTGATGTTTGTTCTGGTTGAGTCGTTACCTCTGGCGAACAGTGGGGTTCGATTTTACCCGCAGACGCTTTTTAACGAAGACATTGAATTATTTGTATTTTCGACCGGTTAACCACTCCTATTCGGTGAATAGATTTCGAGGTAGTCGATTTGATTCGAATTTTTTCTTCGACAATTTTTCACGGTTTAGTAAATTCACGAGAAATACATACAACGTGAAGTATTCGCAAATTCTCCGATTTCAATTTGTATGAACCTATTCGCATCGGTGGAGTAGCTAGAATTGATGGCATGGTACTAAAATGGAACTCGGTTATAAAAATATCACCCGTTTGAGTTTGTTTTTAGGAAGAAATCTGTGAATTTTTTACTACTCCATTGGTACAAGTAGCAGGAAATTTTATTTAACAGTTTTTAAATTTTCTCCAGTTCATTGTAATCATTTCTTTAGAGTCTATCGATACTTTTATGAATCTAAACTTCCTATTTTTAGATTCAATTTTATATTTTAAATTAGCACTTATTATTTATACTTGTTACGAGCCAGGACGATAGCGACGCACGTGTGAGCCCTGCGAGTAGGGTGGATTCGAGAATTGCACCGATACGAATTATTAGTATGTATCAATGGAGCCGAAGATTTGAGGATAGGGTAGATAATGCAGACGACTCTGACGCGAAGTCAGATAGTTGCAGGAATCGGTATCTCCCAGTGAAGGGTAACCGTAGGTTAAGGTGTTTGATTGGCTTGGTTATTGGAGACAAACGCAGACGCCTCTGACGCGAAGTCAGGTAGCTGCTGGGAATTGGTATCTCCCACTAAAGGGTAACCGTAGGGTAAGGTTCGAACTGTGAGGTTGTTGGAAAAAGTGCAGCGACTCTGGCGCGAAGTCAGATAGCTAGCAGGAATCGGTATCTCCCAGTAAAGGGTAACCGCAGGATAGGTTAAATTTAGGAGTTCGGGTTGAGTACACAATGACTAAATTGTATCGTTAAAATGTAACACGCGTCGTTAATAAAGCCTCGCAACTTGTTAATTTAATAGAATAATAACTCGAGCGGTAAAGTTATTATGTTGTGGGATCGTTACACTGGCTAGGATTGGTGATTTCAAAGTAAAGGTTTGATGATTGATCTTACAGACTTTTAAGTTTACACAAAGAGTATATATTCAAAAATAACTATACTAATTACAAATGTGCAGTGTCGTGTTGTCGCGGTTAATGTATAAGGTTAAGATTACCTAAGTGTTGCGCGGTGTTGACGCACTGGCGATGCGGGGGTCGAGAGTACTTTTATGGTCGTAATAGATTTTAATACCGTCTTCGCGGATCTATATGGTAACGATGATCGAAAGAAACTGAAGCCCGATCTCACTAGAATGCTACTCTACAGACGATCAATGTGTTTCTAACGAGTAACTCTTTCGTACTAGCCCCCGAGCAACGAAAATCGTGGGTTTATATACCCCTAAATGTTGGTGGGGAACCGCCAGTGATTTCCATATTAGGAAATTTGACGGTTAGGATTTTCGTCCCTTATTTCAAGGATATACATATTTGTACATTTTCAATTAAAATGAACGATTGAGTCACTCTTGTTTTAATATTCCTCAACTGTATATAAATAACATTTTTCACGAAAGAAAGCTATATGTGTTTTTCTGGATGTTTACTGAAAATACGATAGAAAACGTTGAAATTTTAGACGTCGATTAAGAGGTAAAAACGTTTCAAACATCCACTAGGTGTTTTTAAATGTATTGGCGTTATTGACAGTCAGGGGTGTCGAGACGACAGATTTGTGTGGGAATAAAGTTCGAACATTCGTACATGAAATACGATTCCTGTACGTTGCATTACTTCGACCGAATAATATATCGACATGCGTCAGTCTTGCTATAAAAATAAAAAACGTTCGTCACGCTAATTACTGTGAAAGCTTTGAAAATATACCTTTTGATACCTCTTTCATACAAAAATATTTACGTATGTAAAATAACGTAACCACGCTGAATTTAGATTACCTTTTCTAAATACTGTTATGATCTGATTTTCTTAATTAAAATTACAAAGAACATGAGTCATTTATCCAATACTTAAAGTATGCAGTGGGTCCCGTGTATAAATTGTAAAATTGAGTATTACTATTTAAAATGACTTGAAAATTAAACATACACGTATTTGTCAGTTTCTTTCAACACATTATACATACCCTATACTATCGAAATATATGAAACGTATTTTTCTAAATAATAATTACACCTATTTTTTAATTTTAGAATTATTGCTGGTTTATTAATTCATCTTTTTTTCTTTAGAAAAATTGCAGAAATATGATACTCAAATATTCCTTATTTCTAATTCTGTACCACACATTATTTGCAGTATATTGTATAATAAATATAATTTATCGATTAGAGCAAGCATATCACTGGCATTTAATTTTGCCAAAGCCTCTTTTTATATAACCTGTTCCCATTACTGAGTCTAGTAATAATTAAAAGCACCTTCGTAAAGCTCCGATGTTACTATTTTATGTTCTGCTTTTTTTAAAAACATGCTTTGCCTATAATATTAACTTTTTATATTTGCAAGCTTGCATATTAAAGGGGTAAAAAATCAATAAAATTAATTACACATCGAATAAATTAAATGAATCATAGCAAGAACATCTCGTTCATAAATTCTGTATACAAAAAATCCTTCTCTGGTAAGATGTTTTCTAAGAAAGAGGAAACAACTGTTGCAAGCCAAAAATCTGATAATGAAGGAGTATTGTTCGACACTAATTGCATCTAACCAGAATGTGCCTAAGTGTGAGCAGACAATTGAACAGATCCGTCTTTGCCTCATCTCGTCTTACAGTTCCCTGCTTCCCTTCCGGTTCCCTTAATAGAGCTCAGCTCTGGTTACACGAGCTTCTAAATGCTCCGCTCCCGAAACGCAGCCCCCTGTCTCCAGGCAAGCTTCCCCATCGTAGCTCCGATTTGATGTTCCTGTCGAACGATAGGTAGGTACAGATGTTGCCAATATCCTCGGTTCAGTCGCTGAGACAGCCGATATAGTAACCAATTAACTACAGAATCTGGATATCGCGAGGCATCGCGCATTTGTCAGTAATTTGCCTCGTGTTTCGTGCGCGAAGACAGACTATGAAGATTAACGATGAAGTAATTTTGGAACGCGATATTACCACATATAATCACCGTTGTGATCCCTTTCCTGTTGAATGAAGAGAATGATCTATTATTCGGCTTGCGAAATGGTGTAGAATATATGGTAGGTGGATTCTTTGAATTATTCTACTTTCGTTAGCATAGTCAGACTATAGATCAAAGGATTAGTTTGTTATTTTTTTTAAATCTGTGATCATCATTATAATAGATTCTCTTTATTAAATAATTTAAGTATATGATATATTTTCGTATCATATTTTCTTTTTCTAATTTGGCAATAAGAGCTGCATATAACTACAGTTCATTTCTATTTGAGATTGTAAGAGTGAAACAAGACCATGCTTTATATAATATATGTTTTTTGCTACTGTTGTAATCATTATATAATTAAAATATATGAATCTAAATGCTTTATCTTAAATTCTTATTTGAGAATTTCAGTTTATTGCGTTAACCCTCCTACCAGGATCTTCAGAAATTCGTCACTAAAGCGATCACAGACTGGTGGAATGAGGAATGGAAAAATTCAAAACCGACAAAGCTTCAAAAAAATCCACGACAATATAAGTGAAATAAACCGGACTTGGCGGCTAAATAGGAAAGATCAAGTAAAACTGACACGAGTGAGAATAGGTCACACCAGCTGGTAGCATTCCACCTCATAACCAAAACCGAACCAAATAACTGTGATACCTCCACGATTCAAAATTCCTTTGAACATATATTGGTCACCTGCCTAAAGTACAACGCTAAGAAGACACAATTTGAATTACACAATTTACTGAGCGTGCTATCGGAAGAGGACTCCTGTGAAAAAAGCTTTAGCTTCCTAAAAGATATTGAATTGTACCACTTAATATAAACTTCTTCCACTAACTCACCACCGTGGTCACTAATAACCTTAAAAGGTGCATGTGACCTAAAACACAAATTGAAAAAACAAAAAATATGCCCCACTCGAAATCATTGAACTCTCCTCGAATCATATTTTGCTCTGCACTATAATATTGATGTAAACCGAGGTAATAATACCTAGTGGACCACGCTGTACATCCACTCATCAACCGTATCACGTCTACGGAAAAATCTTTCATCAAATATCACCAGTATATCTCAATCACAAAATCAGTCGAGACCCTAAACCTATTCCCCTGGAAATAACCACTTAAACCGATCACACTCGGTTCGCCATGTCCAATTTACGTTTCTCTTTCGTACCTGCATTATAGTGTCCGTCGACCCGTTAATTACCAGATACATAAATACTGTTACAGGAACCGGTAGTTTGAGTTACCGTGTAATTACCAGTCCATTGCAGGTAAACAAAGAGCCCTGGGTAACAATAACGCTCGTGATACGATATCGTGGTACGATATTACGTGCACGCGTGCTTGATACAGTGGGATACAAATTTGGCGCTTGTTTGGGGAGATTCGAGATGTTGTCAATACCCTTGAACGATCGATCCCAAGATCGAGTACGTTCTCCGTGCCTTCCTACGCGCGATAGGCACCGCCAGATGTTGCCAATATCCTTGGATCGCTCGCTGGAACAGCAAACATAGTAGGTAACTAGTTAGAGGCTGCGGCTCGTGGAAGCGGCAAAGGAGCAGGGAACCAAGTTTCTGAACCGTAACCCCCTAATAGTCGGGAGATTTGCCGTGTGCGCAGGTTGCAACGATCGCCGAAATGTTACACAAAGGTGAAGTTCGATTCAAGTGGAGTGAAATTCCCTAAACCCGTAATACTCCCCCTATTGTTTCGGCCGGGAACAATGCGTGGGCCCTCTATTACCGCGGAAATTAGCGTAAGTGTATCCGAAAGCTCGTTTTAATCAACAACTCGAGGCAACTTCAGCAATTGTCCAACATTTCGTTCTTTTCCCCCCTCCCGATCGGACAAAGGCGAAATTTCGTTCGGATTCGGTTTAGCTGCCCTCGATGAAACGAGTATCTTCTAGTCGCCCAGGACTAGAATGTCCACTCAAGTTTGTAAAAATTAGAAGTAAAGATTTGATACAATAATGGGTGAATTTAAATGTAAACATTTTAATACGTCTTCAGGGAATATTTACACATATGTACATACACGTTTGTTTCTATTTGTTTGATAAATGTAAAAACATTTTGTTAATGGTAAACAGTCACTTAACACATTCACGACCGGCAGATATTTTACGTTTCTAATACCGAATACTCATGGAAATAATAAAATTCTGAAGCTGGACATCGCAAATTTGTATCGTTGAGGCGAAGATAAAAATGATAAAATGTGTTTTGAAATATCTATGTTATAAATATGTAGTGTATAAAATAAACAGATTTTCATCATTTTTTCATAACCAGGAATAGAATTTAAAGTGTTGTGAATTGACGTCAGCGGTCGCAAATATGTTATATATATGAATATTTTTGGTAAGAGATGTATTATAATAAACATAAATCAGCTTTTAATGGATAGTAACTATTGTACATATATCGCGATTATTATATCATAATAAAATCATACTATCATACCATAAGATTATTATAGTAACAACAAGTGCAACTATATATCATCTTTTAGAATAATATGTTTCTAATTAGCCAAAATTACACAGTAACAATTTGCAACAATTATATAAATTATTTTCCCTCGTGATCGATCTTCAACGACCTTGTATAACCTTCGATCACAGGTCATTGTCCTCGTTCCCAGACTCCCCACTAGAAGGTAATTAAAGAAAGTATATAAAAATCCATTGATTCCATGTCATGTTCGAAACCAAGCAAAATTTTTCTGTCGCATTTTCTTCTATCGCCAAAAGTGCGCGAGTTATTCAGATGGCTTGTTTTAAATGCCTTACAGTGTATTTGCTACCGTTGTCCCAGTGCGCCTCGATGTTGCGTGCCTCATCGACTATGAAACGATCCCGCGTAACGGGAGTGTATTTATACGTTAGCCGATCATGCACCGCGCTCCAGCTCCTTCTTCCCTGAAACGATCGCACGATAGGGAATAATCCCTGTGTACGTACATGCATCGTGTAACATTGATATCGCTCGTATTCTCTGGTCGCTTTAGACATAACGACGTTAAGAATTTTTCAAAACTTACACGAAAACGACTACCTGATAATCCCAAGATCATTGTTCTACTTTGCTAAATATTGTGGTTGTAGTAAAAGCTTGTTGCTCTATTCGTTATAATGAGCTTATTGGCTGTGATTACATTATAATCGTAGTCAAACTTCTTCTTTGTCGCTAATTAGATTCTTTCCGTTTGTTTCAGGTAAGTCATGAGAACTTGTAGGCGTATCTACAACTGATTTTTAAAGGTATTTATTATAATCATTCTATGTTTGAAAGGAAGTATTGATTTATTTGAATCCACATGAATAAAACATATCTATTTCAGAATTAATCAATTGGTAAATATTAGAGCTGTTCGGGTACTCGGAAAAGGTGAGCAGAGTTTTACTCGGTTCGAATGGTCGGTCCAAGTCGAATACCCGCAAGAAACGAGCAGCTCGAAGGAACCGAGTAGCTCGAACAAGCGAGCGGCTAGAAAGAACCGAGTAGCTCGGGCAGAAGCAAGTCGTTTGAAAGAACCGAGTAGCTCGGACAGAAGTAAGCGGCTCGGATTATCCATTTCAGGCGTGTGAACGAAATCGTTCGAGCCGTCCGATTTCTATCACATGCCCGAAATGGATAATCCGATAAAAAACATCAAAAAAGTAAAAAAATGACGCCAAGTACATGAAAAAGTGGAGGACTCAAGGAGTTATCATTGAAAAATAGAAGATCCCCATAAAAA
>NC_071977.1:17132600-17146892 GCF_026283585.1 Hylaeus volcanicus
TAATAATGCAATAATGTAAAAACTTTTGACACTTGACAGGTTATGAATGATGATGAGGAAAATCATACGAAAAAACCGTTTTTGACAGATTCATGACATGATATTACGATATCTCAGTTGTACATGGACCGAGTTTATTGATTTTGGTTTTATTCGAAAGCTTATATGCGGTTTACATAAGAAAAATGCCTTTAAATTTAGAAAATATTGCAGGCGTGTTGAGATATTTATGAAAGAAGTTTCAGGTTAGGTTGGAATGGACCATCTCTCCTGTAAAAGATACGTGGTAGCTCCAACGCCAGGTATATATACGCGGTGACGGCTAATTTTTATTACAATGTTCAGTAACAGTGGAACAACGTTATGATAATTCTTTATGGTGCGTGTGAAGAAAATGCTATAAGAGCTAAGATCTTGTACCAAGCTAAGTATCCTAATCGAAATCAGCCATCGCATTCTACTTCCTTAAGGCTTAGTTGAAGACTCAAAGAACATGGCAATTTTAAAGTACAGAAACGTAAGAAAAGAAAATATACATGTTGAATTGAGTAACCTCCTCCTTTTCGAAGTCGGTTAAAAAGGTATCACAAAGTTGTGAAAAATGAAGGCTGTCGTACTCCAACTTTAGCAGCTATTGCCCATAAACTTCTTTTATAAATATCTCAGTAATTTTTCATTTCTAGTCCCACTTCATGTAATACTGTTTTACGCAAAATTTGATAGAAAAAAAATATTAGATATTCCATTTAAAAAACTGAAGGTAACCCTAATATCTCAATAAAAAAGTAAGGTAATGAAAAACAGATTACAGCACTGTATGCCCCCCTAGATACCATGCAACTTTTGTTTGAAACATTTTGTCGTACAACAAATACCTTACGATTTATTTGAGGTCGTCACGTTATAAGACTCACCCTGTATACACACAAATACAGGTATATCTTAATATCAAGCTAACACACAATCAATTCACCATATCCAACCAAAAAAATTGTCCATTCGCAACCAAATCGATGTCTCGTTAAAACTCGATATCTCACTCTCTCTTTTATTCGGGTTATTTCATATCTACCGTTCCCATCCTCGTTTCTGTTTTCATCCTGAGATAGGACTGACATAATTTTCCGAGATAGTGCTCCCAACGCCCCCGCTCCGCCGTGCCTTCCACGTTCACAAACTCCATCTACGTTTTCCACAGTCTTCGAGCTTAGCCAGCGCACCGACCACTTTTTTTTTTCTTCTTCTTTCAGCCTGTTTCTCCACCCCCTTTTCGCTCGCTGAAAGCAAAAGGGTCGCGTAAGTCACTCGATTCGAGGATGATCGTTCCTTCTTTCCTTCTTTCCTCGCTGGGCGCTTTCTCCCTTTCTCTTCCTTCCTTCCTTCCTTCCTTCCTTCCTTCCCGTTCACCATCGCCAACCCCCTGACCCCGCGACGAAACGAGTCGAATGATGTACGCCTTTGCAAGTCCATTATATCGTTTTTGGTAGTCGTTATCATTGCTGAGAGGGGCCTGTGCCCTCATTATTCTTTCGTCGCCATCAAAGCTGCTCGGGAACGATTATTAAGAACGCGTTTATCGCCCGGGGTATGAATGGGCGCTTTTATAACGACATCGATATAATAATCGGTTACACGTTTCTATTGAACGCCACGAGGTCTTAGCGTTCGTTAATGATTTTTTCTCTTCTGCTTTTTTTTTCGTCTGACTTTGGAGCTTTGCGAGAGTTTTTGTTGAATTAAGCGGACGCTGGAAACTGTTGAAAACTTCGCGAGACCTCCGGGAATTTTTATGGAAATTTTTCTTTCTGCATATTAAGGTTCTTGAAATTATTAGGAATATTTATCGCATTTGCTATAAACCTTTTTAATGTTTACAGTTCTCGTTGTTATACGATTACTATATTAGTTGGAGTTTAACGCTAAAACTACCGAGGTTAATGCGTACTTACTATGTATATACATACAGCTACATTGTTATGACTTTGTTATAATAATTACCTTCGAATCATTCAAAATCAATCCAAAATCTTTTCGGCCATTGAATAATAATTAATTTGTTTCAGAGGGGATTGTGATCGCATTTTTCAATTTTTTGTTTTATGGAGTAATGGTAGTAATTATAAGATGGAAATTCTCTGTAATTACATTAAATGATTTTATGGATAAAAAAAATCAGGTAGGAGTGTAGACGAAATCGAAAATTCCCTTCAATGACAGTTATTTATTTTCAATAATCCATCAAGACTGCAAAAAGAATGTTTACCACTTTTGGTATATACACTCCAAAATTCCATTGCACTGAAAGTGTTATGAATCTTTATTCTTGATAATCTTACTTCTCAAATCCTGTCAAGTAACACTCTATATGAAACATAGTGGTTTCACTTGACTTACTAGATCACTTCAAAGGGAAATGGAAAGGACCAAAAGAAATGACATGGTGAAAAATAAGGACCACCCCAGTGTGTACAGATGTTCTCCAAGGAGCACAAGGTCGAAGGACGTGGTCAGTAGCTCGCGCGGGTCGGTCGACGGCCACGTAAACGAGTTCGATCCTTTTCACGGAAGAATGGCTTTTCCGTGTCGCTGAATTCCAGCGGTCAGCTCGCACAATCGCGTCGCACTCGAGCGCCGGCGTCTACGGCCGCGCGACGTCGGCGTCGTCGAAAATAAAGAGAACGAGGACGATGTCGAGGACTCAAGGACAATCGGCTCTCCCACGAGGAAGGGAACTGTTCCAGTAGGTGACGTGGATCGGTTTCTTCGCTCTAAATTTTAGAGTCTAAAAGGTTCTCCGCGTAGCCTCGAACCGATCAAGTATTTTTCAAACTTCTACCCCCGACTTCTTCTTCCTCCCGTTCTCTTCCCCCCTTCTCCGCATTCCTCCCGTTCTCTAACTCTAACCACGGTGCCCTCTCCCCCTCTTTCACGCGCTTTAAGGTCTACTTTCAGCCTTCCAACCCCCCTTTCCGCTGTTCCTTTTCTCGGCTTCGCTTCTCACTTCTCACTTTTTCCTCTCAAGCGAGGCGCCTGCGGCTGAAGCGATATCACTTTCCGATAAAAGTCAGCTCGCGAGCTTCCGTAAAGAGTCGAGGATCCGAGGGTACGAACCAGGGACGTAACGGAAAGGGGAGAGTGCGCGGGAACTGTCCTCCTGCGCGGTTTCTCCGCATCCCGCAAGACGGAAGCTTGCACATCAACGGGGGTGCGAAAGTTTCGCGGCGAGGTAGACTTTTACCGTCGATTGTCACCTTGGTGTGGTCGGATTTAACCCCTGGTGTAACCATATCGTGTAACCCCTCACGTATAACCACAAAACCTTTGAACAAAGCTTCATCTAATTTTACGTCTAATATCGATATTCCCTTATCGATCACTTTGTAGACATAATTCTTCCCAACGATTTCAAAAACGAAGAAAGTGTACGAAACAGAATTGACAGTCTTATTTCACGCAGTGCTCGATTCTTTAGATTATTTAACTTTCCAAGAACCACCCTTGTGCGAGCAAAAAGAATTGACAAGGAAGAGGAATTCTGCTTTCGACCTCAAAGTTCACGGGAACCCCACAGCCCGTATAATTAGTTCACTCCGAGGGAACCGATGGACAAAACTTTGTTGTCAGAAAGGAAACCTTGCTGATGGGAATGGACCCCAATAAACGTCTAATTGCGTGGAACTTTCGCATAACGCACTCCAAATATTCCAGCGCTGTATTTACAGATTCGCAAACTTTCAAATTGTATCGCGTTTCACGCGATTACTGCTTCCGGTTGCTGTTTCATGAAAAGTGCAACGATTGTCCGAACAGGCCAAAGCAATAGTTATATCGAATATTTATTTAAATTGTTCAAAATCGATCCTGTAGCTCGTGACTGTTGCTGGAGGTCGTTTGAGTTCGGTTAGGCATCTTGTTTTCCAGATTTGAGCACTTTTAAAATTATTTTTTAAATATTATGTCAAACAATATATTATTCTCAACAGTTCCATGTTTGTTATTGAAGTTCAAGAAGAAATTAATGTACTAACATTTTTGCAAGATAAGATTACTAACCTGTCTATATTAAATGATTACCCGATTACAAAAGACGTTTTTGAGGAACGAATTTCCCTCAAAGCAAATTGCAGTAAAGATTTATTAACATAAATTCTTATTTTTGCTTATTATTTGAAACATAATTTCTGTATTTCTTCTTTCTTTCAATTTGAAATATAAATATAACGAATTAATTCGTTACTTAAAATAGCTATTTCTTATTCTTATTTCAATAAAAATTTGTCCAGGTCTGGTTGAAATTAAGTATAATTGTTGGTCTTTGTACAGTAATCAGAAACAATATCATTACTCGATGTTTCGTCCATTCTTTAGGCGCATATTCCTTCATATATTTCACATACGTATGAACACGTATTTTGCAAAAGCGTACATCCACTTAACTTAATAACGTTATGAAACATATCCACCAACATTCACATGCAATGCAAGAATGGCAGTATAAACTTTGATTACTTTCAAACCGTTTGTTACAACTGTCTAAAACTCGGATTGCAAATGGCTGAAATTTTGACTCATACGCTAAAACCAGATAATTCCCAGGAGATTCCAAGCATCACGATGTCACTGGAAGGTAGTCCATCGCCGTCCGAAATCTCAGACCCGTACCTTTATTAAAAGCCTCCATCTTCCTTGTGAGTTACAACGATCTCCCAGTAACCGAAAGATCCAGCTCCGAACCCTAGATCCACCGCTATCAGCCAAATCGCTTCTTCATCCCGAGGAGCATATCTTTGATTCCAGTAACTTCCACGAAATTGCAACGCGCGAATGATGAAAGTCCGGGACATCTCTCAACGTTCCTCGGTGTTTATTGCCTTCGGAGACATTGGCGATCCGCGATCGTCACCGTGATGGCAGCCACTTCGAATGGATCATCCGGATACGCTTATCGCCGGAAAAGAGAAAAGATCGACGCTTGTGCACGCTGGCTAAAGGAAGAGGCATTGATCGAAGCGGAAAAGGGGTGAAATGGAAGACGTCGGGCAGAGATCCGTTGAAGCGTATACAAAATTCATAATCTCGCGGCGTTATAATGTTTGCCAGGATAGCGGGGGGTGTATAGAGAGTCCTGGTATGCATAAAGTATGGTAATGGAACGGTATACGATGAGATCCTGCACTAGAGGAGGGGGTTGGCTCTGGCCGTGGACTCCAGAGGGGAGAGATATTATGACTCGAAGCAGCAGGGAGACCATAATGGATCGCCGTGAGCGGCACGCGGCCCACAGAGCTGCATTCCCACTTTATAAATCACCACCTGTACTCACCTGCTGAAAAATCGGCCACGGGGCGAAATGGCCTTAAGTACGCCGTCGGGAATAACCGGGAACGACGCGCAGATTTTTTTGCAGGATCATCCTTTTTTCCATCTCTGCAGAGTGTCGTCCTGAGTAGGTAGACATGGGAACACTTGGGTTCTTTGATATTTTGTTAACTAGTTTCTTCGTCGAACAAATCTGGGCAAATTTTCATTGAAATGAAAATAAGCAGTAATTGTTTGGAATAATTTATTTTGGATTGTTACTTTCAATGTAGCTATTTTACTAATATTATTGATGCAGACGCCAAGCGGGGTTGAAAAAGAAGAGCACAGAGTGTAGCGCTGTATAATGTAGTACATACTATGGAATGATAATGAGAACCAGATCTGGACAAATTTTAATTAAACTGAAAATAATAAGTTGCTATTTGAAATAATCTATTTTGGATGGGTACTTTCAATATAACTACTTTATTAATAGTATTGATGCAGACATTAAGCGAGGGTTGAAAGAGAGAAACACAAAGTGTAGCAATCTGTAATGTGATACCATAGATTAATAATGAGAACTAATTCTGAGCAAGTTTTAATTGAAATGAGAATAAGATATAACTATTTGAAATAATTTATTTCGAATCGTTACTTTTGATGTAGCTACTTTACTATTATTACTGCAGACGTCAAATGAAGGTGGAAACAGAAAAGCGCAAAATGTAGTACTATGCTTATGACAACCAGATTTGGAAAAATTTTAATTGAAATTAGAGTAAGAAGTGACTATTTAAAATAATTTAATAGTTCGTATTTTATTATCGCAGACGACATGATAACGTTTAATCCAGGAATGTTGTAATTTAAAGTATTAAAATCGTAAAGTGCAATCTAACATATATTCCTAGTAAAATATCAAAGCAAATATGCATTTTAAACGGTTGCTGTTCAAAGCACGTTGGATCCAAAGATCTAATAATGTAAAATGCGTGTAACTCGTATTCTGTATTTATCCATCGTGGCAGATTAATATTCAGAATGAATATTAAGATACGCAGGAAACGAAATTATGAAAACTTTATCATGCCTGAGGTTCTCCTATATAATAAATGAACAGTTTCAAATGACAATTTTATTACCAACAATTTCTTTTGTATAGATAAGTCTATCAACTTAATGTTGTAAAGTAAATAACTTATATCAATTAAAATTAAAACTCTCTTTAATGGATTCTGAAAATATTTATTGTTGGTAGTGAAAGTAAAAGTATACATTTTTCTGTTCTATATGTTATTTCATTTCTCAGTATAATGATCCTAAAATAAATCGTATATTATTAAAGATATAATATAAATGTACAACTTATGTATCAGTTACATCAATTATATATTATTGTAAATATACAACTTTTAATAATGTAAGTCTTTTCAAAAAGTAATCTTAATTTTACATTTCATTTGTTTTTAAATTTTCAATTAAAAAGAAAAAATTTACAGACTTCGCGTCACATCCAAGAATTGGAGAGACTGAAAATCAAGTGACAGGATATCTCACGACTAATTCATCGCGGACCGCCATCTGCTGTACCATACTTAATGATTTCCCGCAACAGGACGCTTCTTTTTTCTCAGAAAACCCCTTCATTGGTTTGTGACGCACTAAGAGTATTACAAAACAATGTTACAGGCCTCCCTAGTAAATGTACACGGCAATAAATCCGCGTGTCATATTATTGCTTCAGAATCAAGGTTTTAAAATTCACGTAACGACCACCTCTAAAAATGAACGTTCATTGTTGGAAAATGTTTCGCGAATGATGGAACACTTGTAACTTTCAATAATATGAACGACGGGGAGAGGTAGGGAGCGACGTGCTCTTCAATCGCACACTCACCTAGTTGAAGAAAATTTATGAGTTGTTCGCGGATGCCGATAGAGTTCTACAACGAGGCAGTACATCAAGCGGTTTGATAGGGAACATCAGTCTCGACGAGCGCTCTCGATGAGCACCGCCAATGATTCTTGATCGAGAAATTGCAGACGACTTGTTTCAAACTCAGCTTCCTGGTCAACTGTCGGAGGGGGATAGATAGATGGATCATCGTCAGGTCTCAAACAACTCTGGAATAGAAATTTAATGGCCGCCTCTGCTGCGAACGTGTAATTTAGGGCTGGGAGAATTCAGTTTAACTAGCTTCTTTATATTATAATAGAAGCTGAAGTCATTCGTGGTACTTCGATCATTTCGTTCATTTCTTAACGTTATTGATATTACAATTCTGGTCTTTCCTAATGAACAATATTTTTCGAAAATTTATGTACAGAGAGTGTGTGTAAGAAAGAAGAGGAAATATAGGATGAAAGACTCTTAAATAAAATATTCAAAAATATATTATTAAAAATATATTCAAAGAATTCATTACAAATATTGAAAATTTAAAAAAAAGAAACCCTTTTTGCCCTATTATTTTTATGTATTTGACCAGTTCTATATTTAAAGCTTTCTAAATAATTTGTATGTACTCTGATTGTTCTACTTTTGAGAAACCTGAAATCTCGTACAGCGCAGGAACCATTTCAATCCATCCACGTGTCTCCGACAGCAAAATTACCGGCGACAGAACTTCGACTAATTCTTGGTATCCCGATATTTATCACGAAAGAAAGGTCCGGTCGGAACGATTTTATAACTCCTATTTTCCGGCGAGGAACATTATATCGGCGATCGAATCGAGCACATTTAACAGGACCCACTCCATCGAGTTCCCCTGGATGCTCGTAAATCTACCAAGAAAAGAGCTAGGACGAGATCTTTCGTCCGTTCTCGAGCCATCGTCATTATTCCAAAGGGTTTTTAAGGCAACCTACCGTTTACATGATTAAGAATGTTGCTGTTCGGTCACCCCTCTCACTTAGCGGAAAGTTAAGATCCTAAATCTCCTTTTCTGAAGTATGATTCATCATTCACTGTTTTTCTCGCGTGAACATACACGATTTCAAGTCGAATCCATTTTATTCATTTCTTCTCCATCTCATTTCACTGTCTCAGTTTCATGCCTTCTGTTCTTTTTCTATTGTAGAACAATCACTCCCTTTCTCATTTTCCCTTTTATGTCTAATTAGAATATAAATTTCGTGTTGTGGGTAATACAATTAAATTCGTAAGACTTTGCATTTACTAATTAACGTTATCCACCACAAAAAAAAACAGTGTATGCAAAATGTTTGAAAAAGTCTACTTAGTAAAAGAGCACATATATATGATATGAAAAGTTAACATACAAATTAAGAATCAATATTACTTACAAAACGATTGAAAGTAGCATAATATGTATGAAAGAAAATCAAGTTCACGTTTTTATTTTATTTTTCGAATGTAACACAATCATTCTCTTCCTTAATTTATCGTATGTTTTTAAGAGTATTATTTGATGGTGTGAACAATATGGTGCTATGAGAACATAACCCAAGTTCACTAGTAATGTTAACATAAATACTGTATAAAGCAATTATAAATGCTGAGCAATAAATGGATCATCAGAAATACATCCTACGTTAATGAGTTTCACACTTCAAGCTTCGTTTCTACAGTTATTTATCTATCCGGTTCCGTGTCATTGAGTTACAAGCTTCGATATTTGTGCCAATTACCTGCTGTCGGAATAATTAAAATTAAAAAGTCCACGCAATCGACTGGAATCTACTCGGGGATCGAGTTTCGTATTGCGGTCCGTTAAAGAAAATCGTGGAAAGACTGTGCACTTAACAATTCCGTCGACGGAACTTTCTCTGGTTGACTGCTTCAAAGTTCTCCTTTTATCTATGTCGTCTCTTCATTAAGGAATACACCAGGGGGAACAGAAACTTTGTCATTTCAAGGAAAAAATTGCACCTCATCGAGGGTTCGATGCCATAGACGAAATTATTGACTACAGAATTTTTAAAGGAATGTAGATTCCTTGGTTCATTAAGTAATAGAGATATTGTTCATCTAGAAATTCTCCTTCGTATCTCTTTTGAAGCCTATAATTATTTATCTACACGCGATGGGAAGTAAAATATTAGATTTTGTTCTGCTCTTGGAATCAATATGGCTTATGATAAGTAGTTTATTTTGGTATATGGAGGATGTAGGGGATGTAGGTTTGTAGGAATGAATTGGAAACAGGTTCTAAGGGAAAAGGAAATGGTTTATTTATTTACCAATTGTACAGGTTAGTTTCCTGGGAGAGGAATAGGAATTACAGGGTTTTTGGAAACAAGGCTTTCGGCTCAATTTTACAACAACAGAAATTTACAATAACAAAAATGTATTTCGCGTCGAGGCGTGCGGGTGACTCTACCGTCCAGTCCCTGGGAGGCGACCGGCGGAGCCGTTCTCTCCGTTCCAGGGTGGCCAGGCAAGAGCTCCCGTACTCTCCTCTTTTACAGGCGACCGGCGATAATTCCAACCGTTCTCTCCTGAGCTGCTAAAGGCGTCCGAAAGCTAGGCTTCGTACTCTCCTTACTCATTAGGCGACCGTGGTAATTACCTCATTCTCTCCTATGAGTGCAGCAAAGAATGCCGCGCTCGCTACCGCGAGACCGATTCTTATACCCGATCGTTGTTAACAGACCGCGGTCAATCAACAAGCCGCGTTACTATGCGAGCGCGTTCGCGAGTGTTCGCGAATGTTCCCCGCTCGTCCGACCCCGCGCGCCTACCGATGATCGCGAAATTTCGGTCGCGATTTTCTGGTATTGTTACAAGGATAGATAAATGTGTTCCACATTTCATGGATATATAATTATATTGCAGATTTTATGTAGTAATTGTCTGTAACCTTTCTAAATCGTTGTTATGTTTAGTACATCAGTTTATTATAAAAGATAATAAACAAAAAGAAACAAACATTTGTGTTGTACTATATTTTGGTTATACATTGGATTAACATAACATTATATTATGTTAATATACCATTTAATTTTTGAACTCAAAGATCATTTCAAGGTTATGTAATGTACATATATGGACGTATTTTTACATCAGCTACACGATGCGATAAAAAAAATTACACATTTATACGCAAAAAACATCAACAACCTTGTAAACTCCGAAAAAAATTACCCTAGAAAAAAGAAATCTTTTGCAATAGATTGGTTTTTTCAAACCATTCAAATAGCGTACAAAATATTTTTTGTACCTCCACAATTAGAGGAGATATTTAGGTGGCCTTACTTAGGTGGACCACCCTGTATATTTATTTTATACATATTTTATTTTAATTTTCAGTTGGTGACTGAAACTTCAATTTAGTCATTTTACTAGAGGCACTTAGAAGAAGGAATTATGAGACTTACTAAACAATGAAAACTATCTAAGTAACACATACAAATTACTAAATAATATTTTAGTATATATTAAGTTTTGCCTGTCTTAAAACTTCAATTAAAGACATGCATTCTATCTACCATTGTCATTGCTTTCTTCAATTAAGAAAGTCTTTGCTTGGAGCACAATTCCAATTACTATTTTCACACCATGCGGTAATTTCAATTGCTACCATTATTAAACCATTTATATTAGTTACAATGAAGACCCATCAAAGATACCTCAAATTAGCTTTCGCTGTTGTGTAATGTTTCGTATGCTGCCTAACATGATATACCGTAACTTGTTGTTCCGTGATGTTCCACCCTGACCGATGGTTTATGAAAATTACGTCGATAACGATGTTACCGCGGAGTCTGTCTACGTCGTAATTAGAAACGAATTCCGCAGAGGCCGTGGTCCCGGACGCGAGCAACGAAAAGTTCGAACTTTGCCTCCGCGGACGCTGCCAGCAGGTTAATTATCCATCGAGACGTGGCTTATCTCGATACAGTGACGTGGTCTCGCGATGCCCTCGCATAGTCATCCATCGCGTGGTTAGAGACCGGAGTTCGGAGACTGTGCGTCATACGTGGACTAGAAATTACACGATATTGTCCTAAATTGCAGGGAGGAATGAACGCGACGCTGTACGTCACAGAGCGATCCATATGCTGTTCGCATCGTCCGTCATTTCTTTTTTGGCGGTTCCTTAATTAGCGAATGAAACCGAAACTAAAACACAATAACTTTGAGTGATGCACAATTTCATTCTAAATAAAACATTTCTAAGATAACATTTCATTTTTAAATTTAAAAAAATCAATAATCTTTTTAGTAAATGCTGATGCTGTATACAATCGCCGTACTATTTTTATTAATCTTTCACATTGGAGATCATATTGGAAAATTTTTTGCTTTCATTTAAATCTAATCTAATCGATCTAATCGATCGAATCTAAATAAATATGCAATGTGACTATAAATCATTCTCTCCAAGTAAATAAATATACTTCCACTTCTTGTGAGTGTATCCAACCTAACGGTCTCAAATAGTCAATTTAAGTGGTGGTTCTTTGTCGACCCACAGTGAAGACGTATCATGGCTGCTGGTCCTCGAATGTCCTGGAAAGTTTGCAATGTTTCTTACAGTCGTACCGTCGTAAATCTGTTCGACTACGCGAAGTCTGAACAGTCGGTTGTTTTGTATCATGATTTTCTTCCAGTGGAATTCAATTGTGCCACGAAACTGTATTTTATACTACTGGATCCGTCGCGATTTGCTCTTTACTCGAATACACGCGGTCAGATTCCGCAAGATGATAAACTGCGCTTATATTCTTTCGTCAGGGCCATAGGGAAAATCGTTAAAGGGTGTAGCTCTAACTCTTTTCCAACGAGGAGGTTGGAACGTACGCGGTGAATTTTCGACGTGAACGGGTGTATCGTTGAAAACATCGCGAATCCAGATAAGCGCAGAATTAAATTCTGATCCTTGGGGAAGTTCTTTCGCACGCAGCGAGATAGAAAATGACCGGATTTCCGAATAAAGCTGATTTACAACGAGCTTCGGAGCTTCAACTAATTCGCCTGAATATTGTTCAAAGCAAGGTTTCCACCAGTTTCCCTCGTGCAGCGTGCAGTAGCTGTGTACGCCAGTGTTTCTCAACCTTGTCGGTTGAAACGCTCACTTTGTCAGAACCGTTTTTTAATTCGACCCCCTTTGATTTTTAAGGGCTTAAAATTGTATGGTAATTACCAAAATAATTTATATTTGGTATCGGTTAGACGTTAGTAAGGCAAAATATACAGAAATTGGAAAGGAACAGAAGCAAAATGATATTTTTTTGTATTGAAGCTTTCAAATCACAAAAGAGAGATTTATTCGCTTTGCATGTTGTTAACAATATATATGTACAACTAGGATTTGTTTACATATGTAAAGTCACCTTGTTCGCAAATTTTTAGGCAATTTTTTCCTTAATGAATATTTCAGAAGCAGCATTGAAGTTCCTTTCAATTAAATATGGAGCTGCAAACGGCGTAATTAATACTTTAATTTCCACTCACGCCAGCTGAAATGTATTAAATAACATTCTTGATTCGTCCACGTAAAATGACCTCTCCAAAATTAGATAGATAACTGCCCACTTCAAAGTTTCGATTGCCCTCGTTGAGAAACAATGGTGTACGCTCTAAGTTCATGATTTCTGCGAATTACATGCCATACGTTTACACATATAGTTTGTGTTTTTTCTTAGAACCTCGTTGGCGGACTATTGGTCCTGGAATTTCCACTTTTCCTTGTAGTCACGAGTCTTTCGAGCTTGATTTCCATTTAGATTACTTTAAAAATCTCTTTTGCTATGTTGCTGTAACTAAGAGCAACGTAAAAAGTAAGCTTCTTTATTACCCAAGTTTCAATGCTAAATGCAACTTTATTTTTGCGTATTTTTCTTGAATAATGCAATATTTGAAGCTGTGATTAGGGGTGGATACTTAAATGGAGAAGCTGAGCTTAAACGAAACAAGCTATGAGCTTTTAAGGATACACGAAATACTTTTGAAAGTAGATATTTTTACTAAAAAATGAAAGTGCATAGCATGTAGAATTAAAAGTTTTTAAATATTTCTTTAGATATTTAATTAGATAATTTAATTAACAGTACGAGTTACTAAAATGATATACGAATAGAAAGAAGAGTATCCTTCGTCTGAACTATGGGTTTGCAAACTAGAAGGAAAATGGAACCTTGATTAAACGCGATTCTTCACGAAAGAATTGAAACGATTATTACAAACGGTAGGTGGCAATTAAAATTTTACCTTCGTTCAAAGCGATGAGAAACTTCTCGTCTCCTCTCATAGCTGCAGTACTTATACCAACTGAAATTGTTCTTATTAGCGATATGTATGCGTTTGAACAGCCAGCGTTGGGTCATTACAGAATTTTAAAAGCTGAATCATCTAGAGTAAAAACGCTTTAATAAGACAGGCATAATTCCTCCGAATGTGGATTTTAATCCAGGGCTGAATTTTATAATTCCAACTTGTGTCGAAATTTTTAATAAAAAATTTTCATTTATATCGTTTATGGCTTACGAGGAACTGAGAAGTCGTATAGAAATCATGAGTATATAATAATTGCATTAATTCCTCGATTGTCAAAATATGTTTACCATGATAATAGTCTTAACAAACTTTATTTACTGTATAAGTACAAGTTACTGTATAAACATACGAATAAAAGGTATAAAAATATCAACATTTTCAAGAATGAAATGGTCAGGCAAGGTCAAGGTGTCGATGAATAAGAATTATTTTAAAACGCAAAATAATGAAAGTGTACTCATATTGTCAGAGTTTTGAACTGATAAATTATCTGAAAGCTTGCGAGAGTAAAGGTATTGGCATCGATGAATGACATTAGAAATATTTTAAAACCCAATACAATGAAAGTGTACTCATAATATTGTCAGAGTTTTAAATTGACAAATTACCTGAAAGTCTATGAGAGAGAAAGTATGGGTATTGATGATCTAAGAATGCCTTGCCTGGCCATGCCAAGCATTTGACTTCCAGGCCGCAGAAATCTAGGCAAATTTCTAAACAGTCTCAGTTTGTGGATGGTACGC
>NC_071977.1:17151892-17232673 GCF_026283585.1 Hylaeus volcanicus
GCCCCGACCTAGACTTCTGGCAATAACTTTACGCGATTTCTACAGTTAAAAACTATAACTACACAAAATTTCAGGACTGCACTCAAAGATTTTATTTTGATTAAAAATTAACGTATTTGACCGCCCGCCCACGCTTCCAGCCCCGGGAGCGCCTTCTGGCGGCAGCGCTATGGGCTTTGTCATCTAGTAAGGAGTGTTTTTAGATACAAATTTTCACTGCACCTTATCATTCGTGATTTTCGTAGCCAGCTCTTAGACTATACTTTCTTTTATTTTCTCTTTAACTAACAACAAAATGAACTTCATGATATACTATTTAAAACTATGTAGGTTAACCTTATGTATAATTTTATATAAATTCCATATTAGGAAATATTTCTTCCTGTACCATATTCTATAATATATCGACTGTGATTATCGTCATTTTTAAAATATTGTTTAATTTAGAACATAATATATTGTTTTAGAACAGTTTTGCTGAGTTCCGTCAATAAAATATATGTTGTAGATATAACTGAGATACGTTTATAAAAAGATTGTAAGAGGTATATAATGATGAAAATATTAGAATCAAAATAGTTTTCTAGATTTATAAACAATATTCCTATACTTCTTGTATAGTTACCATATTTTTTGTTTAAAATCTAATAACACATATTTTTTAAGAATCTGTGAAATTGGTAGACAATAATTAAAAGAAATACAAATATATATCCCCTTGTTCGTGCTTACTAATGATCCTACGATATAATGTTTTTGAAACATAATGAGAGCTTTAAATAGGTGTATAATTTTAATCAATGTCAAACAAATCGTTTCTTCCAAAGAAATTCCAAATATTCGGATCACCAAATTACCTACAGCAACTCGCCAGGCTGATAGGTGGAATTAAAATTATTCGAGCCCGTAGAAGGATCAAGGGTGGGAACGTTTACCAAATCGCTTAATTTAATTATAACGGCCGGCCCAGGAAAGGAAAAGCTCGTGAGAAAAACTGACGGACGAACCAGCCAGTCGATTCGCGAAGTTCTTTCTTAAAGAAACGGATCAACGTGGCCGCCGGTCTTTCTGTTCCCGCACGGGTTCCCTTCTTCGCGAGCAGCTTTCAGAAAATTATTCAGTCGTTCGTTTTCCAGGCTCGCTCCCCTGGTTCTTCGCGCGGGTGAAGATCATTCGGTATTAACATAAAGTGGATTCAATATCTGCGGGCAAGAACTTAATTTAAATCCCCGGAATATCTTAAGGGATACAATATCGGATCGTCGTTCCGCGGCGACAAGACGTCTTCGTGAATGGTACGCCGACAGTCAGCAGACTTCTCGAATGATATTGGGAGCAGATTTAGATCGAGTTAGCTCGTTAGGTCATTGTCGTCGAATTGGATTTGTCGTGGAGCCGCCTCGCAGATTAATCGTGGCGTCAAGCAAAAGGGCTTGCACGCTTAATTTTATGAATCTCCAAGTCTCATACAGCGCTGACCAAGATAATAGGGCTGATAATGATATTACTGTATTCAGTACAAATATTTATACAGGGTGGTTCACCAGGTATCACCATCATGATTTACTTCGATCTTATAATGCGTAACGAAAAATGTATCAGATAGAGTTGAATGATTTCGAGTGGGACACATTCTGATATTAGAATTAATTTCTCTGTAGGTGGACGTGCCAGAGAATGTATGAGGATCGTTAACGTTCTTTTATAAATGGAATCATACGTTTTTTATGGAATCAATTGATGCAGCTTGATATTCTCAACAAAAATGTATTGTCCTATTTGCGTCGAAAGATCATTAATTACAGAAATAATTTAATTTTAGTATTGTTATGAAATTATGGTTCTGATAGCTACAAAACTGTATTTTCATATCTGACGATCCACTGTATAGTTATCGTGTCATTCATGGAAAAAGAGGGCAAATTTCACGTGGTTATTATCATTGAAAGAAATTATTAAAAATAAACAAATTTTTATTTGTGATTCAACATGTTTTCTATTAGAGAATTACGAAAGAGAATTCTGTTTACAGTAATAGACAAAATAATAGGCGTGAGACTGTAAAATGTGAAAATCTTTCATAACATGTATCAAAAATTAAATTTGGATATTATCCAATAATTTGGTAGTAAACTAGCTTTGGACCAAATAATACGTGTGATCATGAAACACTTAAAAAGTTTACGTAATATTATTTAAACAATAATAAATTATATTAACATTTTGTGGTATGACCTTTATTTTTTAGAATAGCTTGACACTGCTTTAGCATAGATTTCATCAATTTTGGACTTCTACAACTTATTTCCCAACTGTTTCCCGTAATTAATTTTTATTGGTTATATTTTCTTTGGCAATTATAGTTTTCAACACTTTCTAGCAGTTTTCTATTGAATTTAAATTAGGTGACCGTGACGATTATGGCAAAACTGATGACTGATGACTTATTACAGAATTCTAATAGCTGAATCTTGAAAAATCAAAATTTTGAAAGCTGAATCTTAATAAATAAGAATTTTAACAGCTGAATCTTGATAAATCAGAATCGGATTTGTCAGGAATCCGCCTCGCTGATTACCCGTGGCGTTGAGCGAAAGGGGCTTGCACAGTTAACCTTATGAATCCTCGGCTCTCATGTGTCCTCCGATTCCCTAGACAAATGGATTATCCTATACAAGGCAGAAACAGGATATGCGCACTGGGGATCATGCGTGCATATTATTTTACCTCTAGCTCTCGTTACGACGTACGCAGGGACAGCAGAGGAACTTCCAGCTCGCTAACTCGTAGAGTTAATGCGACGGTTTACGATCCTTTCGTGAACATAAATAAATCCGTTTATTCGTTTTGTTTATAACACATTGTTTTTGACAGATTAATTTGCGAATTGTTCCTGAGAAACACCGATACGCAATGGTTGAATGAGGTTGCCTTATAATTGAGATATATGCTAAACTCTTATTTGGACAAAATAGAGGATGTTACAAAATAATCGAATGGTCAATTCAATTGCAATTTCGAGTTAACTGTATACTACATATGTTGATGTATATAAAACAGAACAAGAAACACGAGTTAGCAGCAATTTTTCTTGTTTAATTTGTATATAGTGGGTGTAGAATGTATTTGTACACCGATCAATTTCCCAAAAAACTTTTGTGTGAAATTGTAGTTTCTTAACTTCTTTTTTTATAATCAATGATATTTTACATATTCTCAGAAGCCTCTACAATAGATATAGTCCAAACAACATTAACTAGTTAATATAATTTGTGAAATTAACAAAAAAATTCGAAAAGTGGGTAAAAGTATAGAAGCAATAAGTATTTGTACGATTCTTATGACGAACCATTTACAGTAGAGTTTGTAACGTAAACACATTAGTTTATTGCTTCGTACGAATTAGAAAACATCAAATTTCCAGGAAAAAACTTTTAAAAATGGCTCTAATAGAGGAATTGAAGAAGATTCCACTTCGAATAACTAGTAATTTATTTAATTTAACGCTTAGAAGAGTTGCAATAATTATAAAATCAAAAGGAAATCCCTCGAAGGAAGTATTATATATTTATAAATTAATGTATGTTTCTTTTTTTTTAATGAAGTTTTAAAGATTAAACAGTTGTGCGAATACTTACTGCTTCAACATTTCTATCCATTAATTGTTTTTTTCTTGTTAATTTCGCAACTTATATAAATAGCTATTTTTTTTGTAATCTATGTATTCTAGACATTTTCGAGAATATGTAGAATGTCATTGTTTATAAAAAATAAGTTCATAAATTACAATTTTATACAGTTTTTTTGGAAATTGATCGGTGTACGAATACTTTCTCCACCCACTCCCCATAATGAAATCCGGTTTTAGGTGCACTACATACGTATTCATAAACAAAGTAAATTTTGTATACGTTATGTAAACATTTTCGACCATATACTGTGCATTTTTGAATACATATATATATATATATATATATATAATTTATCTACAATTTAATTTGCTTTCGTCCAAATTTTATTTAAAGTGTATATTTTTCTTTCCATTACAGGATAAAAATGTTGTGTATTCGTTAAAAACGTTAACGTAACGTATGGAAAATCTACTGGAGGAACAATTGCACATATTATTTATAAATCCCAAAGGGTTGTTATTTAGATAAGAATTTTGTTCATTTCCAAAGAGCTGAATTATTGATAATCAATACACCGTACGTTTCTGAGCAACGATCCTTCACTTCAAATAGGTGCAGACTATTGTGGACATTTACTTCTTGATAAATCTATACGGTCGAGAAATAAAACTAACCGAAGAAAGTATAACCTTAACGAAATCACTGTTTCCAGGTACCGTTCGTTGAAGCTATTAAATTGAAAAATACATCCTTTTATTGACCGAACAGTGCACTTTAATATCGTATATTGCGAGCATCAAGAAGGTTCATTAATAATTATATTCTTTTTCTTTTTAAATATTTAAATGTAATACAATAGATAATTCCACTTTTCTTCTTCTTGCATATTTAAATGTAATGATTATAAAATAGGTCTTAAATTAATAACTTTGGGCGTAATTAGGTTGATGGATTTTTGTTGAGAAATCTTTCAATGATTCCATTTAAACAAACGATAATTATCCTCATACATTCTGTGACATGTCCACCTGCAGAAAAATTAATAACATCAGAATGTGTTTCACTCGAAACTATTCAACTCTATGTGATACATTTCTCGCTATTACTAATTTATTTCATGCATAATGTTCATTTCCACTCCAATTATAGATCGGTAATTCTTCCAGCAAATATACTCTAAGTAGTGGTTTTAAATCAAAGCTCGAAAATGCTAAGCAAAGCATGTTCATTGAGATCATATGGAACTATGTTTCATAAATGAAACACAAGTGCATCGTGTCACTAAAATTTTAATAAAATTAATGTTGTTATTAATTTATGGCACTCAAAGGTGCAATTGCGTTGTATTTGATTCTCGAATAAAGCGGGGCACAAGTAAACATGAAATACGAGTGTGCGGCGTTGTGAAACCGTTCGATAAATTTGGTCGTTTGCGCTGTTTTACAGATAATATTGCAAAATAGCGAGGTACTATCGCGCGAGGGGATTTATAGAAAGTTCCAACGGGGCACAGTGGTAGCCGAGGCTTTTGTCAAAGGTGAACCATTGAATTTCCGTACGGCACTATGCTGTTCGGGGCGCTGAATATTGCTTTCGCGTATGTGATGAAAAAAATTTCACGAATAGCAAAAAGCCTCGAAACTCCATACTGTTTAAACAGACGCAACTCTTTTTACAGAAAAATTGGAAAACTTTTGTTCAGTATTCCTCGAAAACTATCGTTTTGTATGACAACCAGTTGCAATTTCACGTAGGATAGTGTAAGGTATAAAATGATGTGAAGTCGTGGAACAATAAAAAAAAAAAAAAACAAAAAAAGCAATGAGAAGTCTGTTTGTCAGTGTTATAAATAAAATGATTGAACAAGATGCTTGTAATGATACGTTTTGTATCATTGGAATAGAAATCATTATAGGTCAACGTTGTTTAGATTGAAGCACATTGGCCATTTTCTTAAATTGTAGTGTTTCCAACAAACAAGTTGAAAATAATTTTAGTTTTATTATTATGTATGAAGTAGACTCTATTATGTACAAAAGAATAAGCAGAAAATATTTTTTGATTTGTTTGTGAAAAATATTACAATCTGACAAAATATTGAAATTGGTCGATGGTACTAATTTTGTTTTTATATATAATATTAAGTATAAAATAAAAAAGAATATTTAGAAAAACCAACTACGGTGAAAGCACTAACATTAGGTAAGAAAGAACGTAGAAAATTCAATAAAAATGGTGATAGTTAAAGCAAGGATTATATGAATTAATAAAGTAAAACAACTCAACGTAATTATAAATTCCTTAATAATTTAATGTACAAATATTAACAAGCACTATGTCGTAATTAATCTCAAATCAGATATTTTAAATGTTCCTGTTGGAGAAACAAGTACATTGTTAAACTATTTTACTTCAATTAGTCCCAAATAAATATTGACCTTCGATAAATTAAAACAAAAATTCCTAAATAATTACACACGTACGATCACCAACATGACGACAAAGTACAAACTGGACCGTGCGAACCAAAATGAAGTTTTACATTCCTGGTTAAATACGTCAGCTTACAGACGCTTTTTCCTGCGATTACAAGGAGCGCGACGAGCGACTCCCGACACAAAACTTGCGTCGCTTAAACGACCGAGGAACTTCAGGATTCTAGGCGAATCGAAAACGCTGGAGGTAGAAGAACCGAAGGGATCGGGGGGAAGGGTTGGAAGTTTGATCGGCGAAGCATGAAATTATCGACGCTGGGAAGCGGAACGGAGGAAATTTCAAATAATAGTCATTACAAGCCGAACGATCGTCAATGTCGTTATGTTTCGTCGATTGCCATCCGCTTCGGGAGTTTCCATTACTTTTATCTGTTTATCTTTTATTATGGTGGCCCACTCGTCGACCGATAGGACTGTGGAGTTTATGGTGTCCGCGCGCTGCTCTATGTATATACATTTTCACGTTAAAGTGGAAAACACGAGCAGGCTGCGGACAATGTTCAAATAGCGTTCGCCGTTCTGGAAAATTTCACCAGAATTTCGAGCAAACGGTGGAGTTACAAGCAATGTTTAAATAAAATGCCGTACGTTGCGCTGAACGGCGCCAGTTTCCCAGAAACGGTTTAATATTCGACGCGACGGGTAAAATTAGTGCGTGTTCCGAATTTCGTTCGCGGTATATGTCAGCTTTTTTCTGATCGTGTAAACGTGTGCTAGAGAATTACTATTTTTACTTTTTTTTTTAAATTCCACGTATGTGAAATTGTTATCGAGTGGCTACGACTTCTGTTTTTTAAACTTGCATGCAATTTTAACGGTGTAGTTAAACGTTATCCAGAAGCATGCGTTTATATTAACGACTTTACTATTTGTGAGTTGTGTAAACGGAATTTTATTTTATGGTCAACAATGGCAATCTCTTTTTATTCAAGGTTTTACGTTGCATTGACATCGAGGTTATTCGCGACGAATTTTGGAATAACTTATATTTTGTGGAAGAGTTTGGTTTCGTTAAAGAATTAAATTTCTATCTTTAATATGGTTTTAGAAGGTGAGGGCGGTATTCGCGTTTATCTTGAATTTGTGACGCTGCACAGTGGCGGATTTCGCCGAAATCCTGGCCAAAAGTAATAATTTCAAATATACAATGAATTGACGCCATAGACTGTAAAATTATAATAGAGTACTTTTTCAACGTTGAGTATCAAATATAAAAATAATTTTAATAAATATGAAAGTGCTGATGTGTACTTAGAAATATAAAAACGTTTTAATTATTTAATCTTAAGGGAAAGTTGAAAACTACGAAATGTTTTGGCTTTATGGTCGTTGCGAAACTGCGCTACGAAACCGAAATAATTTGAAATCCCGTTATAAAAATCGATGTAAGTACTACGAAATTTGAGCGACGTCTGTCGTTTGACTGTTGCTCGTACGAATTTCATTTCTTTATAACGGTTAAGTTCGTGTCGTGGTAGTGGTGCACATCGTTATAAATGTCTTATGGGGGTGTGTAATTTTTCAAGAGAGTTGCTGAAAATTTCTGTTGAAGGAGAAAGGAAAAACATTTTATAGACAGCTATACAAATTCTAATTCCGTACGAAAAGTTGATCAGGACTCCCGTATTCCCGGTTTATGACGGTCAACAGATTTTGTGCTGATCATTATCTGTAAATGGACAAAAATGCATTTTTCTTGCTCCATATTTTTAATCCTGTGCTGTAAATGTCTCATCAGACTAGCAAGCTTTTTTCAGTGTAGAATTACACAAGCCCGTCCGGTCCTATGCCATAAGCGTACCGCTCCATAGACGGCGCGCCCGACAAACAAATATTAACAACTCATAATATCGCAATTTATCGCAGGAAAACTCAGCAGGCCTGCCTTCGAGAACCTTCAATGCTTATTTTAAGACCAAAAAGACCGCTTGATCTCGCTTGATACGTAACATAGGTTCCGTATTTTTTGTTATCACAGCTGTAAACAATGAAATACAACAATAAACCCGAATTATATTTTAATTTATAGTATATCTGACAACAACCAATAATGAAAGTAAGGGATTATAATTCGAAATTACACTCAAAAATTACTTTGAATTGTGGCTTAAAAACTTGACATTATAAAACTGACAACTTCAAGATCGTGTATCTCTAAAAGGATAGTACAATGAAAATCGCTATTGTCGAATAATGATGCTCTAATCATTTATAAATAAAATGCAATACGTAGATTTGTGAAATTGAGATAAAAATTTTTTCACTTTTGACCAAGATTTCGGCGAAATCCGCCACTGTGCGCTGGGAGGAAAGTTTTAGGCAGTCGTATAAAAGGTGGTTTACAGTGAGTGGGGTTTCGCAGCAGAAGGGAGGGTCTGCTTTCAACAAATAATTAGTCGTGGTGCGTTTCCCAAATCGTTGAACAAATAATACTTTTTATTTATCGTTTTTGAACAAATCAAGTAACGTTAAGGAAATCGCGAAAAGACTGAATATCAGGAGAAATGTGAGGAGAAAGAGGGCGAACGGTCGAGCAGAGGGGGAATCGAAAGACAAGCGGAAGAAAGGGGCAAACACACGAGAGATTTCGAGAGTTTTAGGAATTCACGGAGCGGAGGAATGCAGGGTGGTTGGTTGATTGGCTCGGAGCGACGTGGACAAAGGGACAACTGGAAACACGCCGCGAGCTACGGCGAAAGAAACACACAAAGGAATCGAAATAAATTACAGAATGGAGGAGCAATTAAGCGCATGAGAAGAAAAACAAAAGGATGAAAGTAAAGACACCAGTGGAGGAAATTTTAAACTGCGTCCAATTTGGGGAGAATCGATACTAATGCTTCGAATATTGATCAAATTTTCTGATCGGATTCGTGATCAAGAGTTATTTCCTTCAGTATTCGGGTTTCTTTAACTTGAGCGAGCGTTGATTAGAGCGGCAGCTGTGAAAACGAAACCCCGCTAACCAAACTTCAAGGCAGTGCTGCTGGTTACATGTGATATTAATAAGAGCAAACTAATATTAATGAAGAAAAAAGTATTTCAGAAGGAACTTGAACACAATGTTTAACAGTTATTGCAACGTTTCATCTCATATTTTCTTGTAATGCAATTTGTGTTCTCTTTTAAATTACTATTTTTGTTTCATTAAACTTGTTCTTGAAACTAACGAATTGTAAAATATGTTTATTATCATTTTATATATAGTTTCACTAATTATTGTATTTAAAGTCCTACAACATTTGTTATGAGTTAAAACTCAGATTCAGTATAAAGACACATTTAATTTTCTGTGCAACAACTTCTTCATTTTGTAAAACTAATGAAGTATTTAACACCAATGTTATCGAATTTCTTGAAGGCGTCTGGCCACTCTGAGCGCTCGCCAGATGGGTACTATTCTTAAAAAATTCATAAATGCGAAAGTATAGAAAAAAATATTTTTATATTTTGACACATACTAAAGAACGGTTTAATGAACACATGCAAAATTTGTTGAGACAACAAAAAAAAAAATGGCGGAGGTTCGACAATCTTGGTGAAGGTCTTCGGCACGAAACGCGCGTGAGCTGTACCATCCTTATATCCTTTAGGTTGCATGTAAAAAATAAAAAAATAAATATTAGTTTGTTTCTGAAGTTTGTCGCAAGCGAGTAGCAATTGGATTTTTTTTTTTTACCATTATGAAGATTATGATGAGCTGTGGAAATTTTTTTTTATTTTTCACCGAAATTTCACGAGAAAAATCGTCAATAAAAAAAAAACTAATCAAGTAATCGCAAAAATCCATTGATACTCTTCAAATAATGTATCTAAAAGTAGTGTGTACAAATTTCAGAGCAATCGGACCGGTAGTTTACGAGATTTACGTTGTACCATTTCGAAAAATGTAGTTTCAAGATAATCCCAAAAGAAAGTAAACGTGCGGTCCGATTGCTCTGAAATTTCTACACACTACTTTTAGATACATTATCTGAAGAATAGCAATGGATTTTTGCGATTACTTGATTAATTTTTTAATTAATTTTTTTTTAAGAATAGTACCCATCTGGCGAGCGCTCAGGGTGGCCAGACGCCTTAATACACATTCAACAACTAATTCGTCCATAAGTAACTGTAACATACAGAGTTTTAACAAAAATTTCACACGTGAAAAGTAATCGAAAAATCCTGTGTTATTTTTTAATCTGAAGCTTCTTTATCTCGATACGACTAATTAAACTTTACTGACGTGATTTTTGGCGCGCCCCGTTTGATTGCGCGCGCGCGCATCCGCGCGCTCATGCAAAAGGAACACGTGCATTCGCACGCGCACAAATTTGAATTGCCAATATCTCGATAACGAAACCAGAGAAAGCCAAATGGAAAATGACTTTTCGATTCAAAATGTGAAGAATTGCTTCTGAAAATGAATTCCACATTTTTGGCAACACTTTGTATAATAGAAACAATTGAATGAGAACTTGTCTCTTTCTGTATTTATGAAAATTGTAAAAAATGATTTTTAATAAATATGAAACGATTCGCGTTAAACGCAAGCGATGCCAAATATTCCTTTAAAAACGCATTACGTAAGAAGAAAGTAACACAAAGTTTAAAGTAGAATTGACTTATTTCCAGAGAAGGGAAAACGTAACCTTGTTAGCGCGAGTGTTGAGTGCTAGAAATGAAACTGTTTTAAACGAACTCTTATTTGGTTTTTCCCGAAAAGGGATGGTTCTTCGAAGAGTAATTACTGGCCGCACTACGCGCAAAATCCTCGCGAAGTTCGGGGCGAAGAATTTTTACCGCGAACACTTAACACCTGGAACGATACAAATGCGCGAAAAAATCGATCGTTAGAAACGGTGCAGGTAAACGATGTTGGAACGAGCAGAAGAAGGTAAAAGGGGAGATGTAAAAATGCGTTAGGGGTTGAACATCGGCGAATACCAATGTCTGAGCGCATTCAGTGAAGAAAAGGCATTGCTAGCGATGGAAAAATATGAAGGACAGGAAAAAGGAGAGGAAAAGGGAGACGGCAAATGAATATTGAAGCAAGAGGGACGAAGGAGGACGAAGAACAGCGCTCGTGAGGGGCAAGAGAGGGGAATCGATGTGAGTGTGAGAGGCTGGTGGGGAGTCTGGGCACCAATCAATAGACGCGCGGCGGCGCCCCATCTGTCAACGCTTGCAGTGATAAACAGGTGTACCCAGATTGGTATTTAAAAGTAACTTTGCGTGGAATACGTGTTTCTTGATAACTGGGTTTTCTTATGATCGTTCGAAGACTGCAGTGTCACTGCAGGAATTCATGATTCTCCCCGTGATTTCGCCTGATTGCTCGTTTTCTATCGACTCTATCTTCACCGAGTCTCATGAAAAGACTGCGGACGTTTATGTATATTCATATATGCACAGATATAGAAAAAGAATCGAAACTTAAATGAAAGTACACTGCGGGCGATAAGTAATATTAGAACACCTACCCTGCATGGATCGATTCTAACAAAAGTTACAAATTGATTTAAGAACTGTAACTACCATGAAGGTTTATGGTTTATATTTTATATTTTATTTAATATTGTATTTTATAATGTATATAAACTGTGTAAAATTACAAATTTATAAGAAATAATCGAATCGAAGTACTTAATGTACCTGGTGGTCGTGAAGAATTCGATTTAGTATTCATTTATTATACAACAGAAATTGCAATCGGAATTAATTTCATGATATTTTAAAAATTCCTTTGGAATAGGGACATTTGGTGATTCAGTTTTATTTATTTGTAATGGTTCAAAAGTCAGAGAAACTTTAAATATGTTTGCAGTTACCGTTGCACACATTAAATAATTACTATCTCGAATGATTTAAAAACCTATTGCCATCTACAGCCTTTATTAAACAATTAATGATCCAAGAATGATGATTCGCATTTCAAATATTTCTGCTGAAAAGAATTTGTGAAATTCTATCGATAAGAATTGAAATTATCTTCATAGACAGTATTAGTAGATAGCAATATTTATAATAACAAATCATTGAGACAATTTTTCGTTGTGTTGAATGGTGCAAAGAATGGAAAGGAAGATCAAATGTAAATTATGAGTCATGTTACTTGTTTTCTTGTAGAATTGTGGAATTTCTGAAAACTGTCGTAGCTTTAACTACCTACATACATGGCGCCACGCCGAGGAAATCTGAGACACGTTAGATCATAAATGGCTGATAGTTGACGCGCAACTTCATGACCGTAGCTCATCAAACTTCTCCCAACTACGCTATTACAAACTTGCTCCGCGAACCGTCAACGTCTTGAGTACCAAACAATGTTTACAGTTCCACTTGTATCAATTTTGCAATTTGCCATACTCCTCGTTGACTGCGCTATCAATTCATGGGGGTAGCCATGTACTTAGCAGTTGTTCCACATCAAAGAAAATAAACAATTTAGTGCTCTAAACATGTAGACTAGTTTATGCTTTCAATTCTTTTAGAATACTGACTTGTATATTTCGTTTTTTAAATGACTCCACTTCGTTAGTTTTATCTTTCATTGATTTATTCTAGTATGGGTTGATAGATACACTCTCACCCACCCAGAAAAATACTTAACTGTTTCGAATATCCACTAAAATAAAGTTAGTATAGAAATTGCAACACACGCAAGTTGATAAAGCTACAAATAATGCTCTCTAGTGTTGCTATTTTTAAATAATTCACCTGTTTCGAATAATTCGTTCACCTAAATTTTAAGTATATTTCCAAAACAATAAATGTACAGAAAATAATTAAGAAAAGACTGGGAGTAAACAATTTCTCTCTGTCGATTAGATCAAACAGCTTTCTTTACCTCGAAATTTCGACATAAAAACGATTACTTTAAAAAGACGTTGTATATAAAGAATTCAAGAGAAAATAGCGTTTAAATATTGGATTTGTCGGCTACTTGTTCGCAAGGGACACTTCTTTGACGATCGACTTCATACAGTTACCAACTGGTGTAGTGATACGCGGTTCTTTAAGTATTCTCAGAACTCACAAGCGAGGAAGGAATTGTGAAACGCGGAACGTGATTGCAACAGATACGCAGTACGAAAGAAAGCGAGAGAGGAATAAGAATAATCCTAGAATAATATTACATAACGTTACACCATGCACCATTCCCGGAGGCATGTAAAAAGTTCTCTCATTTCGGAAAGAAACAGAAACATTTGGAACAAAGTCAAATTCAGCGGCGCAGCTTCCACAGTCGCGAAGAAAATCATTTCAATACGACGCAACTGCTTGTTTGTTCGATACATCAGAAAAACACTCCACAATTTATTCCTTCGTTCTTGAATTTTTCAAAATTTGACTCGGTCGAAAAGATAAATAGGATAAAATGTTATTCTATAGGAGTAGCTATGGAATTAGGGGGTTTTAAAGAATATAGCTGAATATTATGATAAGTAGAAATTTATCAAGTTATGAATTATTATCTGTAGCTTTGTTTATCGTTTTGAAAGTTAGAGTACATATTTTGTGAAGTGTTGGTATTTCTAAATTGAAAAATGATAGAGAGGTACAATAACAACCCCATGAAAGTAGAAGATTTTTAATAAACCTTGAGTTGTTAATGATCCTTGGTTGCTTCAAGCAACATTTCTAATTCCAACGATTTAAAAAAAAATGCAATAAAGTAGTATTGATGATATGAAGCAAATAGACTGGTAGATAAAGTGTTAAAATACAAAAATTTGGTATATTCCATGCTATTTGTGTTTTACTGAAATCTGAAATTTTAAAACACCTCTTGGTAAACTTTTTAAATTATTAATATTATATAATTCACATTTTGAATTACTACGAATTAGTACTTCTAAATACATTTGTGGACGAATTAATAAAATAATAGAATCACATATTTCACGCACTTAGGGGTTTCTTTAAAATCAAAATTTTAAAATATTTCTTAAAAACCCTATTATAATATTATATAATTTATATTTTGAACCATTACCTTGATGCCGTATAGTACAGCGAGTCGATTCCCAATTCTCAAAGTAAGAGTAACGTTCTGGAAACCGTTGAACGAGGAATCAAAGGATCACAGAGTCGCGGGGGACAATAAAGGTTGTCATAAACAGAAATTTAACGGAATATCGATAAAATACGAGGAGTTTAGGGTAAACTATCGGATGGGTGGTAGCATTAATATCGGCGCGTATTACCGACTATTAACGGCGAATGGATCGACGTAATTACACGAGGGTCGTGTGCCGACAGTGGCTGAGCAGACGTTGGCTCGTACTACTGTGCCATATGCGAACCACTAGCAAACGGACCACTGTGCGATCATACATCTGATACAGGGTGCTGCGTCGGATTATTGCACCCTATTTCTCTGTATTCGAGGGTGATCGTATTTTCTCCCTGAGAACCACGCCTTTTCTTTGTTAATAACCGCGATACGTGATCGCGATCCTGTATGAAACGCCTACTCGAAAAATTGGAATATCAGACTGGGCAATATTTAAATGAATTCTCATGCGAATAGTTGTTTAACTGGTAAATTCGTTATTATTTAAAGGTTCAAATAATTCTATAATCTTTGTCTGCAATGTCTACATCAATTATTTGAAACAGAAAAGTTAATCATTATTTTGAAAATCAATCAAATATATATGAAATAGTAGAATTCTTTATGAATTATATTTAGAAACAAATAAATGAAGCAATAATTATTTTATATTTTCTTGTTTGGAATGTCGAACTTATTTATTTGTAATAGTAAAATTATTTTTCATTTAAAATGTTTTCTGTGTTGTTATTTATATACATAGTATCAATAGCTTTGTCCGGCATTCATGTAATTTAATTGCACTCTGCTATTATTTTACTGTAGTGAAAGAAAATAATGAATACATGAAACCAAACTGCCATTCGGTACAGTATTAAATTATAGATAATTTAGGTAAGTAAATAAAAACTGGAAAACCAATAATTACCACTTCCGTTTTTTGTAAACATATGTAACGAAGTAACTTTTTATTTGAAAATATCAGGTAACGAGTAAATGAGGATATCGACATCGTTAAAGAATATGTAAATTTTCTTTGAACAGGTAAATTTAATCAACTTCAACGTACTCTTGCAATTTCCAGTAACGTCAATATACTCCCCTTTCTAACAGTTTATTCTTAACCATACATAGTTCTAAAATTGTGTATGTATTGCAACACCTACACATCTATTTGATGCTCTTGACAAAATAATAACGTTTGATACTGTATTTAAAAATACAAAGTATTAAAGTTCCTTGTGAAAAAATCTTTACTTTTACTTGTAAATAACATAATAATATTTCTACAACATTAATATTAGCTGGTGTATAGGTGATAATATGATAAAGACTCGTATTATACAATCCATATTTTCAATATTCCCTTAAATCAGCGAATTCAGAAATTTGTCACGTTGATATCCATTGTGTTTATATTGCTATATCTAGAATCTAAAAACTGGTGAAATTTTTCAGTTCATTACTTTAAGCTATTTTTTTATAGAGTATATATATAATTGCTCCTATTTTCTATTTTCAGGTGCAATTTTCGAGCAAGGCACCGACGAAGTTCAATCAGCGTTCAAATTTGCAACGTTGAACCACAACAAAAACAACACGACTCGGAAGTTTGAGTTGCAGGTTTTCGTGGACGTAATTAATACCGCGGACGCATACAAGCTATCCCGTCTTAGTAAGTAATTCAACAAATTCATATTTCCAGTGTACTTTACTAGATTCGACCTTTCGAATAATTCAACTTTTAAACGACTGCGCGTGAACCTAATTATTTTATTAATATATCATTGATTTAAGATTTAAGTAAACGAATATTTGGCATTTAAGGCTATCCTTCATTTTAACCTCATTAATCCTCTGTTATGATCAAACATGTTTTTAGTTAATTATGAACCGTACAAGGCACATACGAATTTACACACTTTTTGTTTTAATAAGTGTTTCTATTCTATAATATTTCTGATACTACTTTTTCTACCAATTAATATTGATTAGTAGGTCATCGAATTAATAAACAGAGCAATATTTCTGCTTACCAAAAAGACTTTTAACACATGGTTACTTTCGTTTATTTTACATAAATAAAAATCACGTGGAAAATAGTTAGCAGCGCAATTTGATCTATTCTGCCATTGATTACATATCATAATGTGACGAGGAATGCAGATACTCAGACTTCTTCCAGAAAACTTTAATTGCAGCAAAGATATCTAGTTATCTTGTGATTTTTAATTAAAAGAAAATGGAAGGAAGTTTGCTTGAAGCAATCATACAAATTACTGGTTTCTTGGTTTGAAAGATAAATTCGAAGAAAGCTTAAGGATTGGGTTAGCGGTATTTAATTAGTGTTTGTAAAGAGAAATTTTATAATTCTTGTGATCGACTTTTTAATAGAAATGTAGTTATCGCAATTAACTTTCTAACTCGATTACTAACAGCTTTAAGAACGGAAACACGACTCGTTGGATATAACGGTCGATTTAGAGCTACACTCTCGAGAGTCCTGCAACTTTTGCACTTTCTCATATAAGAATTATTCTTTAAGTGCCTTTCAAACTGTCTTCGAGTCGAACGAAAAAGTCACTCTTGATAAACCTTATTAACGTGAATTTTAGAAAAACATCAGGATAACTTATGTATCTGAATGCCGGCTTCGTCCGGCTCACTTCCTGCTCAATTAAATCTGCCTCGATTAAAACATATTATTATTTTGCAATTTATGTATTTAGTTTTAACGTTTCAATTATAGTATCCTATAATCCTATATCCTATAATAATAGTATTCTGTGGTACCCTTGATACTAATATTTACTTGCCTGGAACCGGAAGTTAACTACCAGCGTGCAATTACTACACCTGGATTATATTTCTGGCCAGTATAGCAATAAATAAAACAAATGTTTAAGGGTATCTAACAATGATCATAACAATTTATTATTAGATCATTCAAATTCCGTTCTTCAATTTGAATTTTGTTAGAATTGAATCGGACAATTCTACGCTGAGCTATGACACCTCAAAGTTTCCCATTATATAGACAATTAGAAGAGAGTAACAGACGTAGTGACCTATATACATACAGCCATGTATCCTTGCAAGGTCGTTCCAATTCCGAGAAATACTAGTGAATATAGTAGTATTTCCAGGAAGGGGAACCCCCCTCTAAATTCCGTGACATAATAGTAAACATTGTAGTATTTCCTGGTTGGAAAATCCCTCAAAGTTCTTTGAAAGCGAAACATTTATATCCATTTTTCCTGACGATCGATTTTGATGAAATTTGGTATACATGGGTTTTCGGAGTCGCTGATTCCAAATCTGAACTCAGAATTTAGAAATTCAAAATGGCGGATACAACATAATGACACAAAATGCGAAAAATAACTGAATTTAGATGAAATTGGTATACAGGGGTTTTTGAGGTTGCTGTTTCCAAATATGAACCCAAAATTTAGACATTCAAAATGGCGGATTCCATATGGCGAACCAAAATACGAAAAGTGACTAGATTTTTATCAAACTTGGTATACAGGAGTATATGGAGTCCTATGGGTCAAAATTGACCCAGTTAAATAACCAAAGTACACTAGTACATAAACAACCGAAAACATCTAATAAACATGCATGAATAGACATCCCATAATTAATCCTAAATCATTTCCAAATAATCAAAACACAATTCTATTCTAAGAGGTTTGCTAAAATAATTCTTTTACTAACTAAGTCAGTTCGCAGGAATACGAATCTTAAAAAACTGATCTACAACTTTTTTATCATGTCCACAAACTCCACTACAATTACATGTATAATTTGATATTTTACAAGGTGTCGTCGACACCAACCGAATGCCTGTTTACAATTTCAAATTAGACATGTTTTTGAAAAGCACCCGCCGAGTGCAGACGACGTATGTCGTCGGTGAACGGTAGATATCGATTTTACTTTGTTCGACGGTATCTCACGCGTATCATGAACGACGAGTGATCAACAATGCTGAGGTTCGTACGTGCCGGAAACTCGGCATCATGGTCGCCATTGAATCTGGCACGTCCGGAATCGGTGCAGCATGTGTGCTACGAAATAAGTAACGTTTCGTCCCTGATACAAGCGAGATACTAATCTCGTTGCTTTATCGAAACGCCGCCATTTCTCGTCTTCGGAAGTCGTGCACGTACGACACGCGACTCGGAGCCCTTCTTATCGTGCCCACTGCAAACAAGAACCACACTCGTAGATATTGCATCCACGATGTTTCAGATAACACGTTATCAATACTCCCGGCCCAACAGACCCAATACACTGTCTCGCAAGATAGGAATTCGTGCAATTGTTCGAGACGCTTAACGAACTTCGACAAACTGGGTTCGATTGAATTTAGCTAAAATATTACTTATCACTAGACTGCGGATATTTACGCATTCATAACGGTTCGAAATAGGTATAAGAAACGAATCTTTTGAAAAAAATTCATTTGAAATTTATAGGAATTTATCTCGTGTCTTTAAGTCGCGAACATGTCATTTCACCTGATATATTTTTGAAGAACAACTTCACAATTTCATATAAATATAAAATAAAGTACGTCCCACATGTTCATCCTACTTATTCTTTTGCTACTCAAATTAATATGCGAAACGTACCTTTAAGTGTTATAAAATGAGGTAATCTCTTTCGTTTTATATTATTTTCCCACATTTCTGACATAGTCATTATACGTCATTATAAAATATGTCTATAGTGTTTTTATTAAATATTGACACAGCCTGCAGCACGAACTTATGGAATGACCTAATAATATGTTATTTTAAAAGTGATCACAGGTATCAACATAATTATGAAATAAAATAACGTGTTATTTAAATTATTATTTGAAATAATATCATTTCAAAAATGCTCAGATCTGGTACGCGAATATATGTACACAGATTTTATATTAAGTATTCCTTAAACTTTTGGACAGAATTACTTTGTATAGTTACAGAAGAAATACAGGGTGTTCAAAAAAAAGCATTCAATATGGTGTATAGGGCATACTGTACTGAGTAAAAAAGCTTTAGTAAACGTAGGTCCAAAGATCAACCGTTTTTGAGATATAAACATTTTGGTTTGCTAGTATCATAATTGACTTGCTTGCTTCCATCGCATGCGATGTTTATGTCAGTGTTTATAAATTGCATTCTGAATGCTCCCATTCAAGTGCCGACAATTTCGTCAATTTCATTTTTTCAATTTCGTGTACAGAAATGAGCAGAAAATCTTCTATAAATATCGAAAACCCAGTAGTAAGTCAATCATGATACTAGCAAACAAAAATGTTTATATCTCAGAAACGATTGACCTTTGGACCTATGCTTACTAAAGCTTTTTTACTCAGTACAGTGTGCTCTATACGCCATATAAATATTGAATGCTTTTTTTGAACACTCTGTATAGTTAAGTTCATCGAGCAAACGTAGTTTATCAATGCTGGATCAATGCTTATCAATAGCTCATATCATGATATCATAAATTAATTTCTATTAGATAGTGTCCCCACCATTTCAATACTACTGTTACTATAAGTTTATCCTTTTTTTAATTAGATTTTTAAGGTTACGTGTATTCCGCTGCACAGGAATATGTAGAAACACATTACAATAATTAATAAATTATGTAAGGTCAATCATTTTAACGTGTTTCAAGAACTGTAGTATGTTAGAACTTGATTGGACACTGTGGATTATTTCTCTGGGTCAGCCATTACACATTACTGGTGTTTCCTTTGTAATGCGAGATCTTCCTAGGATTGTTATTTATTCTGAAACATAAACAACGTGATAAGACAAGCTGGTATTCGTAGAGTTACAGGAACCCACTAACGTTACAGTTGTTAAGCTGGCGTCGCTTTCTTGGCCGGAAATCCTGTAAGGGTTTCATCGGTGACAAAACACCGATACCTTTGGCACCCAGGTGCCTATTCGTTTACGGTTTAGAACGGACTCGATCAGCTTCAAAGGCAATTCCAGCGCGGCTCGATTGGCTGACACCCCCTTGGTTGAAAAGCGTCAAACAATCCTGCGGATGGCCGGCCAACTCGTTCGCGTTTCAAATCTACGCGTTTCACGACAAAGTGAACAATGCCTGTATAGAATCCCCAGACGGCGACGCGATAGCGTCCCGGAATCAATTTCGCGTCGAGACTCTGAACTTAAATATCGCCGTCCAAATTTACGTTTGCTCGACGGTGATCAATATTTGTTTTCATCTTTTCTATTCGTTTCCAGAGCCACGGCAATTTTAATAGACGCATCCATGCGCGGTTTTATTTAAGGTCGCATTAACGTCAAGGTTATTAGCGACCACAATTGGCCCGCAAGAACAAAAGTAATCAGTAGAATATTCAAACGTTATCTTTATATTTAAGCTAATAAATAGTGGTTGACTATTGACTTCATAAATTTATAGAATTCGTTTGTATTATTTAGTACCCTCTCCAAAGTCTTTGAGATATTTAAATTCCTTTGGCCTTGCTCCAGTTCCTCGCATTACTCAATTAAGAATTGCACGGTGGGAGTAGCATTATAGTGGTTGCATTTTTGTAGTTCTAACTCTGTTATTAAATATTAATGTGCCAAGTTAGCGTATCCTATTCTTAATCTTGATAATGTAGTTTGTAGCTTTCTTGTTGGATGTAGTGAAATAGTTTCTTTCGTTGATTTATGTATTTGATGCAGTTTTTCTTTTGTAATCGTGCTGGTCCATTGTTGGTTTCGCTATTTTTAACAACTATTTTTATAACGTTTTCCATTTCATTCATTGTATTTCGTAATTTTGTGTACGGCTGTCAAGAGGTGCAGGCATTGTATTGCAACTTCTCTGCTGTTTCATTACCAGGTATTTCAATATGTGATGGTATCCAAACAATATCAGGCTCAATATTTTTTTAAAGGGATTGACAATGCGCGGGGCAAAGCGAATATGACGTCCGCCCCTTAATCCTTTGTCCTTCGAGAATTTTTGTAATTCAAGCTATTGGAACTTATACTTCGAATAGAACATTTTAATCAAGCAGAGGACGACAGAGACAATTCACGAGTAAATTTAGCTTGATCAATATCAATACCAATGTGAGACTCTGCGTAGGAAGCAGGAACTCGAGCATTTCACAATGGTCCATATCGGGATGGCGGAGATTCGATAATAGAATTCGTGGACAGGTCGGCTCGTGGTGGCTTGGCCACGGAATCGCGAATATTTGGGCCAAGTCCAAGAGACAGGCCGACCCCGTGGCACGTTACGGTACTTAGGGAAGCTCCGCTAATTGTATTAATGCTAGTCGGTTTGCCCGGATCAAAACCCCGTTGTTATAATCCCACGGTAAGCCATGTTGCTGCCCCGCCATATCTATTGTCGAGATGCGGCTCGTTTAAATATTTCCAGTAGTTGCTTCGCTGAGACGACGCGGAAACGCAAATCTACGCCAGCTCCTTAGACTCCTTGTGCGCAAAAACGATCGTACTTGTTCCAGATCTGAGTGAATTTTACGTTTCGACCACCTGGTATTTGACTTTCTTCGGAACAATATTAATACAATAAAAGAGAAACGTAAACGATTGCTAAAAAGTGATGTCGAAGAAATGTTACGAACTAAAACGAAATATACTCCAATGAAACTTTTGCAAAAACAGAATATACTTTTATTAGTATATTTAATGCTCTATCATCTTGTTTTTAACATCGTTATAATATTTATTAAGGTAAATTAACGAAATATGAAATACTAGTTTCTTTGAAGGACCTTTTAATTCCTAGAACCATTTTTTAGCATGAATAAAAAGAAAATAATAATGTGATTAGGTACCCAACGTATGTATTTTTTTTCTCGAAAATTTCAGATCTTTCCGAGTACATTAATTATTGAACCTTCCTTATAAAAAGAAGTAATATGTAGTTACCATTGATCTTCTAATTCCAGAATTTCGCTCTAAGGGAACCCAATAATTCAACATGGAACTGGCCCTTAAAAAAAATAAAACTATTCAGCCCTATGTCACGTTCCGGCATATACCACTTCAATCAATTTTGAAATACTTGTACATCGGATCGCGTCGGGCACCGAACATTTGCATTCGTTCGTTCAAATTCCCCGGCCGGGTACTTCCTATTTTGTAATTGGCTCTACGCGAAATTCATCGTTTCCCTCGGTTTTTACTCGTAAATTCGTTTCACTCTATTCCAGGTTTGCGAACACGTCATAAAGACCAACCTTGCCCGCGCAACGGAAAAAATTACGGTAGATAGAACCCAGCGGCTGAACATAAGTCCTCATTTGCGTTGCTCGTGTCTCGTCGAGCGAAACGTAATACGATAATGCGCTCGCCGTTACGGGCGAGATTCGCTACCCGGGAAAACTCGTGTCGCACAGATTCGCGTAACGAATACCGATTTTTCCGCAATCTGCGTGCCACGGCGCATCGAACGTTCAGCTTGAGGGACATTAACGGTGACTAGATCCAGCCGGCGGGTAAAAGTCTTTGTTCCTGCGTAAAGAAGCGCACGGGATGGTTCATGTGGCAATCGAAGTCTATTTCGTTATTGTTTATCTCTGTTCATTTCTAGGGACGTTTACGGATTCTGTACTGGGTGATTCGTGTAGAGAAATGGTCTTCCTAATATTTGAATTTTTATGCTTGGAATATTTTTGGTTGGTTTTTGGGAACCCTACGTTTCAAATGTTATTTCTGTGAAAGCATAAAACAGAAAACAAAGAAATGAAGATAAAAGTTTTTGTTTCTACATTAATAGGCACAAAGGTTAGTGCTTGTAGCAATCAAAATCATTACTAGGGACTTTAATCGACTCCTCACGGTGGAATTTGTGTAGGGCAGTGGGTCTTCAAATTTTTAAGGCATTTGAAATCCTACGCTTCAGATGTTATTTATATAGAACTATGGGACACACAAATGGATCATTGAAATTCATTTTTAGCAACTTTTATGCACTCTGTATGAGGGGGTGGGGATTTAAAATTTGTATCGAATATTATATTTTTGGGAACTGTACGCTTCAAATATTATTTCAATGGAACTATGACAAGTTTTTGTATTACTTTATTTTCTGACGTTAAGTTAAAGAACACGTTTTAATAAAATTGGGAGATCATATTCTATAAATCTTCACATTGCAATTTACAGGTACATGAACCGTTCATTGCACAAATCCTCCAATTAACTCCTTAAAACAAAAAGTTGAGAAATGCGATGAAATAATGTACAAGTAATAATAATAACAAATAATAATAATGCGATGTAATAGTGTTTGTCGTTTAATGGTGTTAATCTTTATTATTCAGAATAGTTATTATAGATATAAAACGTTATAACTATACCAAGTGTTTTGACACTTAAATTTAAGATCTTTTAAAAGGTGAAGTTAAACGATTTGTGCAGTGCGAGTCTCCATCAATGTCCCAACGTATAATTTCTCTCAAAATCCAAAGATTATTCCGATTACAACGGTTTAACCTTATTCCAAGAAGCAGCTCTCCGCCACGAGAACATCTAGCGGGAATCGCAGAAACAGAAAAAAATATCAACGCGGCCTAAGCGAGGAACAAAAACTCTCAAACGAGAAAGAATCCTGAGAAACGGCTGGTTGTGGACGATAGACGGGAACCGAGGGAACTTTCCCACCGAAAAATCACATCGTGAAACTGAACGTAGCGAGAAATCAGAGGGGGGAAAAAGAAGACGAAGAAAGCCTCCGGAACGTAGTATGCTCGTCTTAGCGGAACGTAATAGCCGTCTATCAACTTTCGCTGCATATCGTATAATATCCTGCAGGATCCTTTGGTTAGGAGGTAACCCCCGCGGCCAGGGAGGATGAAGGTATATAGGGTGCTGGGGGTTGCCAGCCAGCGAGCCAACCAGCCAGGAGCGGCATAAATCTGCCGAGGGTTCCCGAGGGTATTTCCCGCCTTTTTTCTTCTATACACTTCCACCGTTTCTCTTCCCTTCTTCCATTCCCGTTCTCTTTCCATTCTCGTCGGCTGGTTCGCCCGCCACTCCACACTTTTACACACACACTACCCCCCCCCCTCTCTCTCTCTCTCTCTCTCTCTCTCTCATCGTCGCGTACAAACTGGGGATGCTGCGCCAGACGCGAGACGAATCCCTGGGTTCAATTCCCGCGCGGTTTATCCTGGAGCAGACATTGGTCTGCCGTCACCGCAACCGAGACGTCGGGAGGACGACAAAAAGCGACCACGCCAACGATATACCTCTTTGCGCGCTATCTTCGCCAGGAGACGCAAGCGTGGGATTATGACTTCTGGTTCCGAGGTACCGTTGACGCCTCTGGATCGTCATGTAACCCACGTCGGAGGCAAGCAAACACTACACCGTCAACTCATCCCCAGAATTCTCGATTACACGCCACGATTTTTCGTTTCTTTTCTCGTTTGTGGGAATTTTCGGATTTTCTACGAGTTTTAACCCCTTGTAGTGGTAACCAAAGTGGTTGGTAACCACTATTGCTCGACAACTGAAGATATATCTGAGGTTGTTTGTGCATGATTTTAGCGATAATAAAATGTCAAGAAATTAATAGTTCTTATAGTGCAAGAGGGTGAAAATAGATGAGGATCTTAGGTACCTGTCTCAATAAATCGGATATCAAAGAAAGGGTTAGTATTGGTATCTCATAAGTTCGTACTCCAGATGGTGTTTGTATTTAATTGAAAAACTATGGAGATTTTATAGCGATGATATAATAACTTTGACAGAAATGCGGGAAGAGATTGGAGAAAGAGAGGGTGATTACATGTTTTCATTACACTTAAAGGTATGACTCACGTATTAATTTGAATAACAGAACAAGTGGCATGAACTTCTAGGGTGATTTAATAATTACCAGTCTGTGGATATTTATGTATTTATGGCAAACACTAGTATGAAAAACATACAAAAAATATATAACAATATCAATATTTCGTTTAGCATGGGTAAATATACCTTTTAACTGTCTTAAGCATACATTTTTTATAGTAGCTTGTGTCATAAATGCATAAAATCCGCAGTTCGCTTCTCAAAAATTCATTTTAACAAACAAAAATGTATTAAAGGCATACAAACAAGAGAAAATAGCTTCGATATTTGCAAACACATCATAGAATCATGATACAATTATTCTTCTGATGAATAAACAAACTATAGAGATCCAAAAAAAGTTTAGTGTGCCGCTTGTATTAATAACTTTGATGAAAATGACAATAATACCTCCAATAAATTTACTCTTAATTTACGTAAAATATTGCATGCTGTCACGTGGAGAATCTTAAAAATTTGAGGATCTTAGCTAGCCTGTGCAACTCGGTTCTTCTTTGGCAACGACATATTCGCCGCTCGTGGGTATTTGACGTCACAGCAAGAAATGACGCGTGAGGGATTTCACTCATACACGCAGCAGACGTCAAAGCATTAAACGTACAACGCTTGGATCCCCACCGTTGCAGTTCATCCGCAACCGCCATTTCGTGCTGTGACGTCAAATGCCCACGGGCGACGACATTAACCTTGCCCGCGAGGGACCAAGTTGTTCATGTCTGGTTCAAAGGGTCGTCCCATTGATATACTTTAGTGAAATTGTTACTATTCACGGGCATCAAAGTGAAACTTGCGGTGCAATGAATGCCGAAGTTTTTTCAGGTTTCCTCAAACTTGATAGAAAATTGCGAAACGAAGGATATATTAGGTGTAGCAGAAAGTTCTGTTTTTTATTTTAACTAAGGTCATTTTATTTAGGACTTAGGATTGAAATATTACGACGCCCTTTTGTAGTTTGAAAGTATTGGTATTGGTGTTTATAGGTTTGCATTTGTTGTAATTGGTTAATTAGCATAATTTTAGATGGTAGGGGTAGTTACTATGGCAGTGGCCCAAGAACATCTTTGACTTTGCATTCTTTTAATGGTATTATAGTCAATAATTACACATGTGACAATATCTTTGAAAACTATAGATAGGAAACACTGACAATTTGACAAAATGTTATTTGATGCATGTCGTAACGGAGACCTGCCTTTTCAAAATATCTGTTTATTTATTTTAATGTTGAAAGCAGTCATCATCAGCAATTTCAACTATGACAAATATCCTTGATTTCTTCGAACTGGTCCATACTTGTAATATTGAGTCACTTAAGCACAACTCAACTTAGATATCATATTAATATCATATAACATGAAAAAGTACGGAGAATTTGTGTTCCTAACATATTAGCTTATATATTTTTATATTACGAGCAATCATAATCAGTAATTTTAATTTTCTCAATATCATTGAATTCTATAAACGATTACGTATACTGAGCCTTGTCAATTCACCTTGGACAAAATAATAATAAATCCATATCATACCATACGAATAGAAAGGAACATTTATAATCTCAAAATATCAGTTTATTTATTTCAATCTCGCGAGAAATCATAGCCATCCAACACGTAACATTGAATCAAGCCACTTTGATTCATCCCCTTCACGAAAGAGCCAAGCAACAAATTTCAATTTCCACGTCCTGAAATTCAGTCACGTGGCATGCCAGGTTCATTCACCCGAATCCATTCTGTCGTTCAACCGGCGACTCTGGTCGACGCTCCGAAGGCAAAAAGCTCGTGATAAATTTTTGTCACGAGCCGACAGCCAACGTTACGACTGAGAGTCCGAAAATTCGTTATTCCAGATACAGCATTAAATTCCTTTTCGTAGAAGACAGTTTCCATTAGCGACCGCGACCGCGAGACGAAGGAGGCCATCATTTGATATCTGGGGCTGAAAGGGTTGAGGCCAAGCCATCGCGATGACAACGCCGGACAAACGCTATTTGTTTGGAACCCGCGGTCGCGATGCTTCTGGTTAGCTGGAATTGTGTCATTTCCGATTGTCGTTTCTCATGGAAAGAAGCGTCGCGGCGCTGGCTAAAGAGGCGCGCGCGAACGATCACGCGGGCATACATTATTCTCGAGTTTGAGGGGCGCTGACGACAGTCCAATTTCACCTGAAATTGACTTGCGCGCAGTTTTGCGAAAAATTACACCCAGGGTATTACCCGACCGTTGGTAACGTAACTTTTGGCGTGAGATCTCCGTGTGGGCTGCTGGGAACGTTCCCAGAGCAACGTGATTGCGTTTCTTTTCATGGTATGGAAAAGTGCTTGGTCGAAGAATCATGCATGATGTGTCGTAAAAGTGTAGTAACAGATGCCATTTGGTGACTGAACGTTTTGCAATCGTGGTTGTTTAATTTTCCTTTAGGTTGGTACATTTAATTGAACAATTAAGCGTAAAACAACTTTTTCTTAAAGAAATATAGAAATATCATACTAATGTTTGTTCTACTTCGTGAGAATGTCACGATCTTTCGTAGGGGATTCTATTTTGGTATATTGAGTATGTAGAATATATAGCATGTTTACCAGAGTTATGTAGAGTTACAACTGAATTACACCAAGAATTATCATTACAAACTACTTTGTGTAATTGTGTGTAATTTGTAATTCCAAGTTCTCATTCAATTAGAATACTGTATAATTGGATCAGAATAACGAATTAATTAATTGATTTCATTTAAGCAAATTGAGAAATAATAGAGGGTGGATAAAAACTACGTGAGGATCGCAAACAAAAAAAAAGCAATTAGTTTTTAATTTAATATCTTATTATTTTATAATATCTAAATAGAAATAAACTTCTTTGTTACAATTTTGAAGATTCAATTACAGTGCATTTCAGTTATATTGTACTTCAATTATAATTAATAATTACAGCAATTAGCAACTGAATTAATCGAAAGGTTTTAATTACGTAATTGAATGTCAAAGTAATTGAATTACACAATAATTGAAATAAAGTGTAATTAAATTACGTAATTGAATAACAGCGTAATTCATTTAGGACAACTGTGACGTTTACGCATATTGGGGATTGTTCTATTAGGGGATTATCTAAAAGGATAATAAAAATATTAAAGAACAAACATATGTCTGCACAATAAAAAAACGACGAATTGTCTGTATGTAAATGATAATAATCTGAATAAACATTTTTATAAATAGATACTATGATGTCACACCCTCTAATGGTGAAATCTACTGCACTTTCAAGTAACGTCACTAATTGTACCACTAACTACTGGCTCGTTCGTGTTTCTGTGAGATTGGTCGAAGCTTCGACAAATTACCCTTGTCGATTAATTCCCCATCGAGTGGATTCGATAAATTCTGAATGCGTTCCCCACATCAAGCCCTTCGTACCACGGTTAGTTACTTTCCTTGGCTAGGATCACTCGTTACGTTCAGCAGGTCGTATTTTCGAACGGAGCTCTCACGGAATACGGACGTGCTTCGGCTCGTCTGACGAGCACGTTTTTCTTCGAATTTACCAACGGCCCCACGGGAAACAATGAATCGCATGAGCCATTCGGTGATTCGGGTTCAATAGATTTCTGCGTCTCAATATTAAAAGAGCTTTCTACTTTAGGAGAGCGAAACAACGTTCCTTTAATAAATAAATTGCAATTTAGGCTTGTAACGATTTTAAAAGTGTAGTTTACAGGTCACTCGAGCCAGTTTATTTATTGACTGCATTAGGAAGTATTTGATGCAATCATTTTCAAAAATCTTGTGATTTTCCACAGGTATATTAATGTACTCATATTTATAATGATTACAAATTGAGGAAATAAATGATGTGGATGTTCACGTATTTTTGATTTGTGTAGAGATAAATTTTGTATATTATATACCTACTATAATTTTGTTTATGTATATTCATACTTTGTATCATTTCTTTTCCTTTTTTAAATTATTGTAGATTTGATAATATCATTGTAACCTTGAACCTTGGGTACATTTATTTCTAATTCTTGTCGTAGTAGTCAATGAATGATCTGGTGCGAATAACCTGTCAGTTCTTTCAATCCGTTAAAAAAAAATTTGTAAATCTGATCAGTTCGAAAATATACTATAACCAAACAGGAAAAATATAATGTATAAGTACTCGTCAAATAAGCACAATTTATGTATTGCAAAAATTCATGACATATAAGAGGAATATTCAAACCATTTAAGATATTGACAAATGAATGTCCAGTATTTGATTTGCAATTTTTTTCGCACGTATTTCATTTCCATCTAGATTTAATTGCTATATATCGTTCGAACTATACATTCAACATTTACATTTAATAAAATTGAAATTGAATAAAACTCGTATTACTTTTTGTTGAACTAAACAACCGTTACTTCCTGCAGAATTCAATACCCAAAAATATCAGAAGCTTTACAACAGCAATAAAGTGGACGGGAATAAAAGCCCGGACCTCGAAGGTACAGTCCTCCTCCATGTATCAGAGTTCAAGCGTACCTTAAAAGGTCTCTTTTTAGAATTAGCGTATTCAGGCTGCTATTTTTCGGCAGTTCATAGACATTAAGTGTATTAGAAACCCTTTTTAAATATATCAAGTTACCTTTTTTACTAAACTTTTGCTTTCCATTAAAGATATAACACCAACACTTTTAATAAGAACAAAATAATGAATAAAATATACACTTTCATCTTTCTCAAATTTTAAAGTACTTTAGTTTCCAAATTCATTTCTATTGTTGTTATCGTTTGAAAGTTGAGATTTTTTAAATAAGAAATTTAAAATGAAACCGGAGATAGACAAACAGAGGGCGATTCTTTTCTCGAAGAGAATCAGTCGACCACTAATGAATATTCATCTTTTTATATTTTTCATTATACCTTCATTAGGATATTACTAATAAGTTGGCGATACTTCATCTGGAAAACGAGTGCAAATAGGGCTTCGTTTGAGGTATTTTAATTATATGTTATTGGATCTACTGTTGAAAAGTTCCAATTACGTGTAATGAAAGGAACTTTCAATAAAGTCTTTTTTAAACTTATTTTCATTCGGAGAACATCGCCAATACATTAATAATATTCCCATGATATTCTAGTACATATCATAAAAATTTCCATCTTTCTGCCGCAGAGATAAAATTGTTTTTAAGATTGACGTATATATTAAATGCATTGATTTTTCCATGCTTGGGTGTAAACACATACATAATTATTTTCTTTTTTGTATGTGGACAATGATGTATTAAATCTTCGTTTATTTTCAAGTATGTAGATACACAGGGCTTGAAATCTATAACGGTGAAATTAAAACAAACTTAATTAGCCCAATATTAATTGAGAAGTCTCAGGAGAAAGGTATTGCATAGCTTTTAATTAGAAAATTTCCAACGAGTTCAATTTTGAGCACTTCTTGCATATTAATGCCACATTAGAAATTTAGTATCACTGTTCCAGTTCGAAATTGTAATTTAGTATCACTGACCCAATGTGAAATTGTAAAACGTTATGTAAATTTTACAAAAATATTTTGCGATCGCCCTGTGCAACCTTCTTTACCAAGCAAAATTAATTCCACCATACTTCGTGTAACTTTTCAACGATCTTCTCAACCAATTCTCGCGCATCTCGCATATTTCACACCACTGTTTAATTCACAATGTTTGATCAACAAAAGTTCATACATGCGTTTTTATCGGTCACTGGACGATTCTCCATCGAGGGAAGTCGTTTTCGACGGTTACTTACGGTTACTTACGGTTACTTACAGTTGACTACAGCGAACTTTACTTTGCCCAGCCACCAAGTTTATAAAGGTTTCAGGTCTCCCGCGAGAATCACCGTTCACTACAACAGTTCGCAAGTTCTTTAATAATTCGTTATTAATTCAATAACTGTTTTTCGGTATCTTTCTCTCCAAGCGTTCGATCAGATCGAACGAAGAAAAAAAATTTCGAGAAAAAAAATGTCGACAATTTTTAGGTATACAGGTTTAGATATGTTGATTATATATTATGTGTCCACTCTAGTACATAAGTATTTTGATACTTCCTCAATTGGAATAAATATTAAATAATTAAATTGCAATATAATACTATTATTTTAAATGTAATAAATACTGCAGAATAATTGTTCAAGAAACTATCGAAATTTCAACAATATATATAAAAGAATTTTAAAATGAACAATCTATTCCCATTCATTTTATAATTTTCATTAGTCAGACTAGAGGTGGCCACCAATCTTGTAGAAAACTACAAACAAAGATATCCATATTGTATTACCGTGACATCCTTTGAACTGTGCAATTCATCTGAATAAATTTTTGATAAACTCAACATTAATAAAACGATTAAAATTCTTAAAATATTTGCATAGAATATAGAATAACATGGTCCCCAATGTGTTCTCAATTTCAAACTCTTCTTTATCTTCCGACCAACTACAATAATAAATTCACATTTCAAAGAAACCTGTACGCAATATTTTCCTTCTATTACAATAACATAAAACTGTTTACTCCACGTTTAATATTACAAAATATTACAATTTGCTACACGTAAGTACTAGGCGGATACATTTCCAAGTTACTGTCTTCTGGAACGCGCGTAACTCCAGAATGTATTTATTTCTTCGATACTTAGCTCCCGCCAGAGTTGTCGAACCCTAGTCGACGCGCCTCTGAGGAAAAATATTGATGACTTCGTGTAAAAATGCCAGAAATTCCCCGTCGAGCATGGAAGCCCGATGTGTTCGATGACGTTCGCCAAACGGAGTTCGTCGTCGTTCCAGCTGGATTTTTCTCGTCAAAAAGGAGGTGAGTCGATCAGACGGGCTTGCTGACACCGGGAAACACCGTCACGGTCGAAGATTAGCAAGAGGGAGGAACCGTGCGAGTAATGACACCCAAGAGACGCCTAGCATCCAAGAAACGATCTCGTCGAACGGGGAACGGGGCAGCCGTCTAAGTAATAAGAAATCGATAAGAGTTGTGGATTGGATGCAGAAGCGAGGAAAAATCAGTCTCGAGTATCTTATTAGAGGTTGACAGATGAATTCTCGTTATTCCGTCGCTGTTTAAGTGAATATAACAAGCCACGCGAAAGGAAACCTGGGAAACAGACAGAGCTCGCTCGTAGAAATGATTTCTCTTGTGTAAATCAATACGACTCGTGGTTTATAGTTCATTCAGAGGGTTGTAAGACTCGACACGCTGTTTAAATACACTGAAGGTAGGAATGTCAGACTCTAACTCAAATATTGAGGGGTGACTTTACGAGGGGTACTACGTGCAACTATTATAGTCAAATTTAAGAATTATTTTTCAAGATTTAAATACATATTTTAATGCAAATCCAAGCATAATTTTACAGTACCATACATTGAGTCCCATAAGTACTCTTACTCTCTATGCTTATTGAAGACATTTTCATACATTAAATGATAGGTTTGATGATTCCAAGTAAATGTTTCATTTAAAATATGTTCATGAATAAACTTTAAACAGGTATATATATTTGTACACCCTTTACTCGAATAATATACATTATTAGGTAATTATACAAATGTCTAATAGTACCAAATTTAGATTATCGATTGAAAGCATTAATTCTATCTGATCTTGACGTTGTTTCTATAATTAACAAAAATCTTAATTTTCCAGTGCTTCTATTATGGTTAGCACTTTCAAAGTAATGCACATTCAGAAACAACCGTTATTAAAAAATTCGAAATACAGTGAAGTGTATAAGATTATTTTGTAGTACAAACACGATTATGCCTCCTAAACTTTAATACTAAATTCCAGAGACTCAACTAGATCTGCGATGTAATTTATCAATCCACCGTAGAATACGTTCCAAAACCAAGAAATAAATTAAAAATGAAAACAGAAAAAATAGAGATCCGTATTAAGAGGCTTGGAACATCAAAAAATGAAAAAAAATCACTTTTTTTTATATTAAAATTTAAGCGATTCTGAACAATTCTAAGCAAAGAAAATTGAATTTGGAGCACTGGAAATGATAAAAAAATTTAAAAAAAAATGGAATTTTTTTTCACAAAAATTTCTTTTTTTTCTCGAAAAAAGTTCGACGACACGAACTTAGTAAAAATAACGCGATAAAACTGTAAAAAATATAAGGAAATACAACTGACAACTTTCTCGAAGAGAAAACAACGACAGTCAAATTTGCGGAAGATCGCAATTTAAAAAATGTGTAAAGTTGAAAAAAAACATTTGCAGGTTTGGGCGGCGATAACTTTTTGTGGAATCAAAATATTGAAAAAATCCTCGGTGTAAATTGGGCCGAACTATCAAGTAACACGTGTAACAAATTTGGATCGTATCGGCCTAACCGTTTCTGAGAAAAGTGTACCTTTATACCAAAAACCTAGGTTTTCAGAAGAAGCAAAAAACTACAAATTTGTATGTCTCGCTCGATTATCGATATAAATATTATCTAATCGTATTTCTTTTTATCAAAATCGATTAAAACACTGCTTTTTCGGAAATTTATTGTCTTCTTTACCATAGAGAATAATACCCTATGGCTGTGACCAAGGTAACCGCGCCTCCGGTCTTCCGCAAATTTGACTGTCGTTGTGTTCTCTTCGAGAAAGTTGTCAGTCGTATTTCCTTATATTTTTTACAATTTTATTGTGTTCTTTTTACTGAGTTCGTGTCGTCGAACATTTTTTTGTGAGAAAAAAGAAATTTGGTGAAAAAAAAATTCCATTCTATTTTTTTTCAAACAATTTTTTTTACCACTTCTAATGCTGCAAATTCAATTTTCTTTGCGTAGAATTGTTCAGAATTGCTTATATTTTAATAAAAAAAAAAAAACAACAGTAATTTGTTTTCATTTTTTGTTGTTCCAAGCCCCTTAATAGTTGCACAGATATCAATTCTTCAACCTTCTTCAACCTGCTCTGTATTTTTTACAGAACTTAAACCTCTCCTGTTTTCGCATGGTACTGCATCATATTTCAATGCAAGCAAAATCCATCGCATCGAATACGAAAGTAATCGATCTGAGTGACCCCATAAACTCTGGTCCTTCTACTGTTTAAATTCGCCTAGAATTTCCAACGACTAAACCGTTAACTACAATTTGTATCCCTCAAGCGAAACTGAACTCCGATCGTTTCGATGGATCGAGGGAAGTTCGTATCGATTCGTCATAGCTCCTAATTGCGACCCGCGAAGACCGAAGAAACTTGGTGGTACCGAAACGCGTACTGTATCTCTCCGCGGCACAATTCATCTTCGTCGTCACGTCCAGAAAATGGAGGGTGATTAATATCGAGGTCGAAGCGGTTAATTCCGTACTGCTCAACCCCTCTGGCATTCCCTCCTCGAAGTTATACATATAATCTCAGCACAACTTTGGTTTCGACAAGCGCGCAAACCGAACGAAAAGGAGGAGCAGGTCGAGCTTTCGCATTCAGTCCTTCGACGCTCGGCCACTTCAGCCTTTCTTTTTCCCTGCTTCGTGCCCGGCGAACTTTCTTAATTTGTGGACTAATTAATATTGATGATTAAAAAGTGCTCTCGCGGGTGATCAATTTTCATCGGTATTAATATTCGTTTCAAAAAGAACGCCATTTCCCACCCATCGACCGCTTCGTCTTAGCCTTTTTCCTCGCCCTTTCGCTTTAAGTGCGCCGAGGAACGCGGTTTAATTAAAATAGGACGTGAATTTTGATTAAGCTTCGACGATGGCGCGGTCGCTCGATGACTTATAGCCGCGAGTTAATTCCTCGCGAGCATGATGTCAAGTTTTCTCGTCAGCGTCTAGGTTTAATTTTCGGTGCCATGAAAATTCGGTAAATGTCAGCGGGACATTAGTATGAGTCTGGTGCTCGTAACTGTGAACAGCGTTGAAGACGTTTTAGGGTACGCAATGAGAAGCGACACGTTTCCTTGGGAATTTTTTAAGTGAAAAGCTGTAAAAGAATTTTTAGACCATTTTTAGATAATGTTTTGGTGATGCTGTATAAAATTTGTCAGAGTAACTAATGTGTTCCTTGATATATATTATAATGACTTTTTCCTAAGCTCTCTTATTCGTATGAATAAACAATGGTACTAATGTTGGTTGCAAATACAACTAATTTGTTGATGTTCACTTGAGGCACTTCGAATAAAAATTCAATTTTTCCTACAAGCCTGTAATTTTTATTTAATGAAATGGCATAAAATGAAATTAACTTGAATATATACAGGGTCTTCAAAAAAAAAGCATTCAATATTTATATGGTGTATATGTTACAGCCGTGTGATACATGTATCGCGGTGGTCACCATGTCGCTGGCTCCCCCTACAATTTATTTATGTACGTTTCTTATAACAGAGAGAACCACGCTCTGAGTTCATCTATGTTTCTTTACAATTATATTACATTCACTTAAACCTGTGTCACTTAATTTCACCCGCGCCTCGATTCCTGCCATCAGTATAGAGCACACTGTACTGAGTAAAAAAGCTTTAGTAAACATAGGTCCAAAGGTCAACCGTTTCTAAGATATAAACATTTTTGTTTGCTAGTATCATTATTCACTTACTTGCTTCCATCGCATGCGATGTTTATGTCAGTGTTTATAAATTGCGTTCTGAATATTCCCATTCAAGTGCCGACAATTTCGTCATTTTCATTCTTTCAATTTCGTGTACAAAAATGAGCGGTGGACACGTGAAAAATCTTCTAGAAATGTCGAAAACCCACTAATAAGTCAATCATGATACTAGCAAACAAAAATGTTTATATCTCAGAAACGGTTGACCTTTGGACCTATGTTTACTATAGCTTTTTTACTCAGTACAGTGTGCCCTATACACCATATAAATATTTAATGCTTTTTTTTTAACACTCTGTATAATGGAACGAAGGATCTTTTCAAGTATTTGAACTTACTTTCACCAAACATACATAAAAGTAAAGGTTGCTTGCGTTCAGCATGAGTTCTGTCCCATGTAAATGGATTTCCTGCCATCACAAAAATAACCTTTCGACAAAATACTGCGTAACTATGTACTTACTTTAGAAAAATAAGCGTTTCAAAATCTAGCTGCCGAAGATAAATATTTTTAACCAGGATATATGATGGAAAATATTTGTCACCCCGTGTTTATAAGAATGCCGGAGATTTCAAGCTCTATCGGGTTTTATGTTTTATGTATTTTAATCACGTTTTCCGCTGCCGACAGTTCAAACGGAATAAAGTAAACAGATTCGCATACGATGCGCGATTCTCCGCAAAATATTTGCCGATTTACGGTATCAGAATTTTCCAAGGGGGTACGTGATTTTTAACGATTCGCTTCGAGCGTCAGTACCTGCACGATAGCGCCGCGTGATTTAAAGCAGGACCGCCTGGGCAAAGGGAAAGAATATGCAAACAAGATAAATAGGACTGAATAAATCAAACGGAGTGAATTATAGTAGGTACTTTGCTGGCTTGTTCGTTTCGAAGAGTTAAACGGCCAAAACAACAAAGAAATCGGACTTATTATCCACCTTTAGTGCTGCGAATTATTTCTTTGTTGCGGAGTACCGTCTCATGCTTCTAGTGGTACTGGTGTACCTACGTTCTGCGTCATAAAAATCCATCATTTCGTCTGTGGAGTTTATTAGTATACGAATTCATTTCTTTAAAGTATCTCTGCAATGGTTGGATTGTAAGATACTTGGGAATCGTATGAGATGCATATATAAAAATCGAAGAGTAGAGAGAGTTTAGGATTTAGTAGTTTGAATGCTCCTTTGAGTTTTACATAATTTATCTATAGTAGAGACTCCGGTATCCGAACTAATAGGGAGACAAAAGTGGCCGGATAGTAGAATATTCGGATAATAGAACAATTACTTTCTTTCGCATTAAATATCATTTATAGAAGTAGTCATGAACAAAATTGAATTTCTTTCAACATCTAAGGGTCCCATATCGCTTTAGCCGCTAATTCACATAAATTTTGTATTGTGTTGTGCTCCAGAGAATGCTACGCAGATGCGTAGAACTACATGCCCGCTGTACCTCAAACCATACAAGTCCTTTTCCAAATGACTCAAATGCTTTAGTATGAGAAGACACGTTGTGAGGATAACAGAACATACGAATAATAGAACGTCCGTATATTAGGGGATTCGGATAATGGGGATACGGATACGGGAGTCTCTACTGTATTTTTATTTAATTGAGCCTCTTAGCAAAACAAATGTGGAATTATTTGTGTGGATTTGTCTCTTTTTTATGTATTATGTATTTCATTTATGAAGAGGAAATACTATACACATAAACAAAATTCTTGCTACTTAAATGGAATATTTATTCTCATAGCCAAGATAAGAAAATTCAAATGTAAGACATACAGTGTTATTACTCAGCAAATGAAAAATTATTTCTATTATTTCTAATATTTATTTCTAAATAAAAATAATTTACTTGCCTGTGAGGTATTAACTTTATTCTTATTCATTTATTTGAATTTGTAAAAAAAGTTTCAAGAGCACATAGCGGATACATTAATGATAAGAAAATTAAATTGTTATTATTATTGGTGAGACATTAAACTATTGATAGAATATATTCTCTAATGCAACAAAGACTATGAATGGAAACATTTGTGATATTCGTTATCAGATTTGCAACTTTTTCAGATAATCATTCCAGTTGAGAAAGTGACCATATACATACTTATAGGGTGTACTTATGCCGACAATTCTGCGGTTGTTCCTAAATGATTCCATATAGCCAGGAGTCGTATATGCAAGTCTAATAACAATTCCTAGAAATTTCAACAGATTTGAGTTCGTTTGTGGGAAGTCACGTGTTTTTCTTCTAGTTGCCCATGTTTACCATATCTCACAATCTCAGTAATGGTATGTATCGTAGCCAGCCTGGTATTTGTTATTGAAATGTTTACATGCCTGCTTCTATTTGCTGCAAGTTCACAATGTTTCTCTCTGCACCAGAATAAAAATCAATTTATATATATGTAAACAATGTTGTCGGACAGTCAGATGAGCACTCGTGAGTATTCAGTATTTTTCATCACGCGCAGTATTTTTCATCACGCACGGATCACTGACTTCACGTTAAAAAAAAATAAAATACAATGTTTGCGAACGTAGCTTGTAAGTGATTTCGAAAGTTTATTTTAAAAATTTAAGGCTGGATTATAAATAAATAGATGGGGATTTGGGAAGTATGCTTGAAGCAAATCTGTATTTTGTATACTTTCGAATGAACAATCTGCAAAGGATAATGTAAACTGATGCGAATTTCCACATACTGACGGAAACAAGTGCGTTTGGGAAACAGTACCAACATGAATATCGCTGGTAAAATAAATACTGACACGATTGATCGCCTATGAGACGATACATCACCGGGGGAAACTGAATAAAACGGATAAACTTTGAGCTATGTGAACTTAACACCCGACTTATCAAAAATTAATTTTTTTTTATAGAAAACGATAGCATTTCGTTTATACATTCAATAGCTTCGTTTGTACCTCGACCAATTAATAATTAAAAAAAATTCAAAAAATGGTCAGCACTCGACATCGAGATTTTTGAAATCGGTTTTTCCCGATTCTTTAGAATTGTTTGTACCCGTTTGTACCGCTTTTCGTTTCGTTTGTACCTCAATAGTTGAAAATTAACGAACTTCACTCTTACGCGGATCAACAATTGCTATAAAATTTAAACTATTGAGGTACAAACGAAAAGAAAGATGTTTTCGGCGGGTACAAACGATTCTAAAGAATCGGGAAAAAACAGATTTCAAAAATCTCGATGTCGGGTGCTGACTATTTTTTGAATTTTTTTTAATTATTAATTGGTCGAGGTACAAACGAAACTATTGGAGGTACAATCAGGTACAAACGAAATACTATCGTTGTCTATAAAAAAAAATTAATTTTTGAAAAGTCGGGTGCCAAGTTCACATAGCTTAAACTTTGACGTTGGTTTATTACCAATTTCCGAGTGACAAGTAACTAATGATAGCATCGATCCAATGGTCTCATTAATGCCGATACTTACCACTTTCATGCATTGTTTTCAGGTATTACACAGATATCGAAATAAATTATCACTGATATTCGTAAAATGCTGTTATTGATACTACTTGTGGGATCGATACGTACCGAAATACTAACTATTATTGAAACATTAATAAAACAAAGGATGTAGCTTTATCTAGCTTAATCCCAGTTGTGGATTGTTCAAATGACTTTGGATACAAAAGGATTCCCAAACGGGACTTCAAGCTAATGGCATTTTTAAATAAAACGCAGGTGATGTGAAATATATTCGTGTTCAATGTGTATAAAACACAGAACATTTCCAATGTTATTTTTACTAATAATACTATAGTTAGTATTCACTCTTTGAGGCGCATGATTATAAAAGAAAAAGAACATCCAAGCATCTCAGAAGAACAATGTCAACAATTTGCTAACGCGTTTTGACTTGTATACATTTCTGATTCCACTTATTGTACTTTTAGCATTAATTCATAGTATTGCCACATGAATGAATAACTTTAAATAAAATAGTAAGCAAAGGTAAGTAAAAGGTGGGATAGTTTTTAACCAACCTAACTTCAAAGAGTTAATGAAGTATTCATGAATTTCTGTATCTGCAAAAGTTTCATTGAATTTTGTAATTTTTAGTAGTGTAATATTTAACAGAAATATAACATTAAGTTTATTAATCTTGAAGTCACATGCCATAATAAATAGTATTTTGAAAGCATTTTGCATCAGAGAAATAGCATACTCCAAATTCTAACTCTATATTTTCCGATAGTCGCATTCCACACAGGGATACTGTTATAGATAAAATGTATTGCATAGCATACATTACTAAAAGACTTTAAAATCCTTTATCAATTTGTATCATACATGTGATACGTTACTAATGGCATACTAACAATTTTTCAAACAGATTCTATTTGTGATATGCGTTTTCTAAATTCTGGAATAAGTTGAGGACATCTAGTCTCTATCCAGTCATCGAGATTTTTTATTAATTTCATTAATACAATCATTAACCACTATTAAATACAAAACAACTCTCAATCGCCACCAAACAGGTGAATAGGATATCTTCGTAGTTCTAGTAAACTATATACATCATATTTATTAATACTGTTATACTATAACCATCATTTACCACATGACATAAAGTCACAGTTCAAACACGAATTTTAGATAATTATCCTAACCACTGAGGTTCAAAAAGGTTACGAAAAATTTTGTTTTAATGTTACGAAGTGTTGGAAAAGAGCTCCTTACAATTTTCGTTAAACTTAAACTAAAATGACGATGACTTGAATATTGGTGACTTTTTCCATAAAGCACGAGGTATATAGTACATCACCACTTTAATAAATAAAATTAAAGATGCTGCTCCTGTCTCATAAAAAACTCTCCTTTTCGTTATTATATAAAATAATTTTTGGAAAAACAATATAATCGACTTCGAAAAAATATTAAAATTGCACTAAAAAGTATGAAATAATTTCTATTTCATTTATATTAAATGATATTCCATAATACATTAAATTTCTATTTCCTTTATATTAAATTATATTAAATAACCTTTTCGTAGTCGGCGCAAAATTAAAAATTTTTAATTCCTGTTTTAGTTAGTTTTTGGTGAAGGCGGCAATGTTGAGTGCTTTTAATGTATACATGTATACTGTCTACGTGAAAGTCCAGGTCCGTCCCCTGGGGTTGTTGATGGCAATAGACTTCCCCAGAAAAAGAGGACCCAAAAGCAAAACTCCTTACAATTGCTCAAGACTAGAGTTTTACGTGGTTTCCGAGTACTTGCCTCGATGAAATGTAATAATGGAGAGGGCTTGTCTTTCCATTCTCTTTCCTGGTCGGCTGTATGAGGGATCGTTCGAATAAGAAACCCTACGAGTGGTCACTGGTACAAATAATCAGTTATTAGATGCCCGTTTGTCGTTTTACAAACCCATCACCTTCGTGTGGGTGCAGGTATGGCCGTATAGACGAAGTACTGTCCTATGGAACGCTCAACCAGACAATAAATGTCTACGTGAAAATACCGTCTGAGTAGATTTGGAGTAGCTTTTGGTGGAGGCGCCGATGGTGAAAAGTGTTAATGTATATGATGTCTAAAGTAGATATGATGATAGCAATAATTTAAGGGCATAAGTTTTGTCCCACCGACTGAAAGTTAAACCAAATTCGGTAATTTTTAATGTAAGTAATTTTTAATTTTGCGCCGACTATGAAAAGGTTATTTAACATAATTTAATATAAAGGAAATAGAAATTTCATATATTATTGAATATCATTTAATATAAATGAAATAAAAACTATTTCATACTTTTTAGTGCAATTTTAATATTTCTTCGAAATCGGTTATATTTTATTCCCAAAAATTATTTTATTTCACTCTTTTTAGTGGCAATCTATAACCAATAGGTTTCATGCAAGTGTTACGAGCCGGAGGGGGTGGCTGCGTAGCCGGGGCTTTTCTATTGGAATATGGTTTTTGTTAATGGCTTGACCAACGTTGTTAGGTAACACTGGGTGCCTTGAGGAAGTAGACGCGGAGACGAACCTACGTATGGTTAACGTAAGGAGCTCCAGGAGGTTGATTATCGAGGACGAACCTACGTATGGCTAACGTGGGGAGCCTCAAGAAGGTGATATGCGGACGAACCCACGTATGGCTAACGTGGGGAGCCGCAGGAAATATTAGTATTAGGCATCGTAACAGTTTTTGATGTACCTCGAGCGGCAAAGGTACACCTTAGTGGGTATTGGACTGAATATTATAATTGATCAACACTAATTAAAAATGACTATATATATATTCTGATATGCACCGGGACATACAATTGTTATAAGAGTAATTCTCGCGGTGTACTAATGGTAAGCTAATGTTACAAATTTGAACTGAGTTGAAAGTATAGTTTAGATTCTGCGAAGCTAGAATCTAATCCTTCTCGATTTTCACGAACTCGAGCAAACGGGGGACGACTACAACGATAAGATAATGCCTAACAGTAGACTACGTACTGTATGGTTAAGATTTGCTCGAAGGGGATTTGAACCCGATCTCACTAAGTTTTCGTGTAGAAGTATCGTAAGAGCACGCACAGACGTGTACAGAACCCTTTCTAGACTTTGACTAGACCCGATATGTCTTCGTCGTCACCCTTTTTATACCCAAGAATCATAGGCCAAGGGGTGGCGGGGAAGTACATTGCACGATCCCGAAATTTCCGAGGAACTACGCCCTAGCTTCGCATTGGTCTCGAATTCCTATGCCTACACGAAGAATGCCGGGTGCGCACATCCGACTCCAAATAAGGAATTTAGAACGGGAACGTAACACAATAACAATAGTTATGAGCAATATACAGGATGACCCAAAAACGTTGGAGATCCTTGAAAGGGGCGGGTGGGGTGGTGATTTGAAACAATTTTTCCTTAGCGAAAATGGTGTTCGAGGATTCGTTAAGGAGATATTCCAGAAACAGAAACTCATGACCAATTGATTGACCATGACGATTGATTGCGTTTGGTAAATTCCTTGTCGAGCTACACCAGAGCATAGCAATTTTGCACCAACAATGGTTCTATAAACAATGAAAGTGTCCATAAATTTTTGCAAATGGGAATATCACGAATTCATCTATCATGAAATGCGGAAGGCTCCATCGCAATCGGTTAATTCCTTGGCGAGTTACATAAAAGAATAGAAATTTTGCAATAACAATAGTTACAATAGAATAATAAGAAACAATAAGAATAATCATTTTTGCAAAGTGGTCAACTCGAAAACCTGTCCGGCAGCAAAATGTAAAGACTTTCATCAATTTCATCGAATTCAGGCCGAACATACGTGAAATAGTCCAATTTTGCGAAAAAAAGTGCAATAAAATGTTAAAAAATGGAAAATGGTAAAATATATTTTTAAGCTTTTAAGAGGCAACGAAGCCCTACCAGATGCAAGAAGATTCAATCCGATTGGTCAAACCATTTCGGAATAAAAAGAAATACAAAATTTGTCGGTTTTTTTGGTAAAAAAAACGGGTAAAAAATGAACAATCTCAAAATATCGCGGTAACAGGTTTTATCCCGATTGGCCAAGCCGTCTGAGCGTAATCGAGTAACATACATAAAAAAGAAAAAATATACATGTCGAATTGAGTAACCTCCTCCTTTTCGAAGTCGGTTAAAAATAGGCAAACACAGCGTGAAAAACTTTCTATTAGCATTTAAAGCGACAATTGTCAAAGGGTTTGTCGATAATCGAGACCTAGTTAGATTGCATAAACTTAAATTGATGAAGCGACAGCTTCTCGAGCGACGCTGCAGTGACTTGAAACTCCTTCCCACGCAACTGAAGTTCCAAGGGTACTTCACAGTGTGTGGAAAGAACAATTAAAGTTTCTCGTCGAGGCGTCGAGAATTATGCTCTGCGTAAAACGTCCTCTAATCCTAGCGACAAAGCCAACTCTAAAATCATCTAGCGGCTGTCACAGTGATCCCGACCTAATTAATGTAACGTGCCGCTCTTCTCATCGAATGGAGGTTGGTTCGGGGGTGGGATCAATTTTAAGTTTAACAAACGAGTTTGCAACGTCGTAGCCAACGAGCCTGAGCCCCAGCTTTCCTCGTTAACTTTCTCACCGCGCGATAATCATAAATTGATTATCCAACGAGTCCAGGCAGGATTATTAGCGATTAGCTGAAAATTGAGAATTCTTTTGACGCGATGTTTCTGCCATCGGTAGCAAAAGGACTGATAAGGACCCACTGCTAACTGGTAGTCGTAGATTTTTATGCAATTTTGCAAAAATATCTCTTGGAATAACCAACCAAGCATGACTCATCTGGGTAGCTACGATTTTTCAATTTTAACACATTCGCGACAGCTAGGATGAATTCACGTCACTTCAAATTCTATTCCTAGTTATGAAAAAATTATGAAAATCTTTTTATTTGATACACTACATATTTACAACATTGATATTTCAAAACATATTTTGTAATTTTTATGTGTTCCTTTTTTTTATTTAAACTTAAATTGAACCCTCATAAGAGAATTATAAAGCTGTATATTAGGTTTAGGTTTACGACTAGTTGTTCGAGAGGCTACACAGATTTATGGGTATAATGTCTTGTTGTAAAACGTTACGGTAAAGTATTCCTTTGTGAGACGTGATTTGACATTCTCGGTACATTTGACATTCAAATTGAAACGCTTGTGTCATGATTACGATTTTAGAAATCATTCTATTACAGTTGCGATTTAAATGGGCCGATGATAGTTTTGTTCACACATATAATGTTCAAGGCTAGCGATTCCAATTGAGCCTATAGTTGCAGAGCTACTGCCGTGAGGTTATTATTAATCATTGGCAGACTTTTAATGACTTTTGCCTTTTAAATTGCAAATTGTTAGCTAATGTGTGTTTAACAGTAATTATATTTTCCGAACAATATGCTCGGTTGGACTAAAGTTACCGTGGACAGTGGTAATTAAAGTAATAATACTTCTTCTCTGGAATTTTTCAATTATATCGATGAACCTTTTTCAGAGAAAACGATTAATCTCTCGCAGTACGTAACAATTATACTTTCTGGAACACGTGCCCACAAAGATTAGACTCATAGTGGACGAAAGTAATTGAAGTAACTTACTATTTCTCTCTCCTATTTTATATTGAATTTTCTTGCTTCAACGATTAAAACATATAAGGAATTTAAACGGGAGGAGTGAGTGAATTCATTTTTATTAATGGGGCTTCGCACGAAAATATATGTATAAATATTTTAGAAGAAAATTTATTAAACTAAGCTAGAAATATGATTACATATAAAAATTATCCGTCACCGCGTATATATACCTGGCGTTGGAGCTACCACGTATCTTTTACAGGAGAGATGGTCCATTCCAACCTAACCTGAAACTTCTTTCATGAATATCTCAAGACGCCTGCAACATTTTCTAAACTTAAAGGGATTTTTCTTATGTAAACCGCATATAAGCTTTCGAATAAAACCAAAATCAATAAAATCGGTCCACGTACAACTGAGATATCGTAATATCATGTCATGAATCTGTCAGAAACGGTATTTTTCGTATGATTTTCCCGTCGTCAACTCTTAGCCAATAGGAACTAAGCAAAAACCGAGTGTCGCTCGTCGACTCTCAGAATCATTCGGTTCGGCATGGCTCGTCGGCCATCGAGCGTCGAGAGTCGAAACAGATGTCATCATTCATAACCTGCCAAGTGTCAAAAGTTTTTACACTATTGCATTATTAATTATATTTATATCGGCAAAATGTTTTCAATTTAGACTTTTTATGTAGAGTTTACAGAAATATCAATTTTATTTTTATAAATTTAAAATAGATTCTATATAATAAATTATTTGTTAAAAGAAGTGAGATCCGATGAAAGACTTCAAAAAAGTAAAAAAATTACGCCAAGTACGTGAAAATGTGGAGGACTCAAGGAGTTATCATTGAAAAATAAAAGATCCCCATAAAAAAACTACAAAAAAGTAAAAAAAGATGTGAAATCGAAATGATCTGCCAGATGATTTGCCTAGATTTCCGCGGCCTGGAAGTCAAATGCTTGGCGTGGCCAGGCAAGGTCAAGGTGTCGACGAATAAGAATTATTTTAAAACGCAAAATAATGAAAGTGTACTCATATTGTCAAAGTTTTAAACTGACAAATTATGTGAAAGCTTCCAAGAGTAGAGATATTGGCATCGATGAAGGACCTTAGAAATATTTTAAAACGCAATACAATGAAAGTGTACGCCTAATATTATCAGAGTTTTAAATTGACAAATTGTCTGAAAGTCTGTGAGAGAGAAAGTATGGATATTGATGACCTAAGAATGCCTTGCCTGGCCACGCAAAGCATTTGACTTCCAGGCCGCGGAAATCTAGGCAAATCATCTGGCAGCTTATTTCGATTTCACATCTTTTTCTATTTTCTTGTAGTTTTTTATAGGGATCTTCTATTTTTCAATGATAACTCCTTGAGTCCTCCACTTTTTTATGTACTTGGCGTAATTTTTTTACTTTTTTGAAGTCTTTTTATACATTTATCCAAATGTATTGTATCCTCTTCTATAGTTACTGAATTTAAATTCCATTAAAATAAAAGACTGTTCATATGCTCGTATTTGTTCAGGTATATATTTATTCAATTCGTAGATTTCCAAGTAAACACAAATAAAGAAAATAATCTAAAATATTTAGATACCTATTAGACGAAACTATAACATTTTTGCATCATGCATACAAAATCAATGAACAAAATTGTAAGAATGATTCGTATTCCATGGTATTTTTTTATATACATAGTTACGTACTTTATATACATATCAATACGTGGCGAACAAATATTATATTATATTACCCAAAATGATTATATATTCCTATATCGTTTAAATCAAATATTAAATTACTCAAATTAACGGATAATTGTGCTATAAAAACTTGATGCTATACCAACTATTATTTCTAGCAACAAATTACTGAAAAAAAAACGCAAATTTTATGTTTGATTATGCAGACCAATCGCTATTAATTTCCAAAGAAATCATTAATTATGCTCAAACTGCTTTTATGCACAAAGCAATAATGTACAAAGTACCATGCTGTTGGAATATTAATGGAAATGATATAACAGGAATCGCTGGTCCGATCAAACAGCAATTCGTAAACAGAAAGTTCCAGGTCGACCTTAACATTGCAGAGCATCTCCTAACTCCCCACCCGCTGGCAGTCCTCCTGCGCAACTATTATTCAGAGTTTCTTCAATATACATAGGTATAGACACCAAGTCGCATTCGGGTTTCCTTTCGAATACTGCATTCCTCTCGTTCTTCAGTTCCTCGCGTTTGCCTGACGAAAATATTTTCATTGTACCGTGCGTTAAAGTCGCAGCTCGCATTGGATCTGCATTATTAAATATTATATTACGACCTCAATGGTTGAAATCTTTCGTTTCTTATTATTTTCGCGATACATTTACGTAAAGATATTTATACGCGCTTTTATAATTTCTCGTTGCTAAGTAATTGTGTTCGTGTTCCTTTTTATATTTATATGTTTCGAATCAACTTGGTTTGTCTGTTTAGTACCAATCTTATAATTCAAATGTCACCTACTAAATAATATCTAAACGATATGGAACGTTGCAAACACGCGTATTCTAAATGGCAATACAAGTTTATGAGTTAGATGGGAATTTATAAGTCGTGTAAACAAAAATGTTCATTCAGTTTGAAAATTTCTATTCCATTTGTCGAGTATTTCAGCGAAACAAAAATTTTAGTGGTCAAATTTATTGGAAAATTGATATTTACTTAATATATATTTATTATTCATGTTCATAAATTTTTTTTATTTAGTGGCAATAGAGTCGAACTACTGTGTATGTTACGTGACAAAAATTATTTCCTACTTTTTAGTGTATTGTATATATATGTAAAAGCATATTATAATAGTTTTTTTAGAGATTTTTTATTATAGATTAAAAGTGTGTAATATCCATGTATTGCTATACGAAGGTTTTCAAATAATTTGTGGATACGTTCTACAATTTGTAATTGAACGCTGAAATGAAAACGTTAATTAGCAAGGATTCCCAAATTTGTCTTTGAAACACTACTGTATTCAACTTACGCCTAATTCTAGTAGTAGCCAGTACAATGCAGGTAGTATTATGCAAATATTCAGGTTTCTATGCATAGGGAATAAATGAATTGCTAAACAGACCTAGGCAACAATGGAAACGTCGTTATATCGAGAGTATGTTAGTGGAGACTGTGAACATCTTCTATATTTATTTAATACAATATCAATAGATTTGAAATAGTTCATTAGCCTTTTCAATCCAGCTAAAGGAGTTGATGAATTTGTGAAAAATAAATGTTTTGCAATGTTTCTTCAATTTATATAACGTTCTCTTTACTTCCTATTAATCTAATTTTCTTCTAATTTAATTTCTAATTTTCTAACCTAATTTCTAATTTCTAATATTTCTAATATTTCTAATTTTTCTAATTTTAAATTTGAATCGATACATAATTATCATATGTTTATTAGAAGTATAACAACTCAGAAATACGTCCAATGTGATTTAACTTCCCCTAAATATGCACCAATATTAAATTCAAGTTATACTTGTAAAAACATAATAAAAATAATTGAATTAATGGAATAAATGAAATTAATAAATTGAAATTGTATGTGTACGTAGATTTGTTGAGAAGAAACGACACATTTAATTTTCAAAAGCGACACCATAATATTACCGTGAAGTTACTAGACGTCAATATTAAAGAAAATGAGGTAATTACAAATTGAACGAACGAAATAAATAAATTACAACTTTTAATAACGTACGGTAATAAAATTTTGTGTGGAGTAGAATACTTTTAATTTTTAGAATGTGTCCCACAAAAATGTCATGGAATTTCTGATCGTTCATATCAAACAAATTTTCGAAATACAAGGGATTACTTTTCTTGCCGTATGCAGAATATTCAGCTACGATTCGTGTTAAGCGCGCTATACTTTCTCTCATCCCCACAAGCTGCTTTCCAAGCTTCCAGACAACCCGCTCCACAATTCCCTCCCTTCCGACCCAGCCAGAAGAAAAGTGTTACCTCGAAGCCCTTCTCTTTTTCTCCGAAAGCAGCAACTCTGCCAAAGAACCGAAGTCACGGTGGGAGGTTCTGGAGGAAGAATCATCGAACGTGATTGTTCGACTAATCGAGACCAACGTATCGTTGAACGCGCGAGCTAAATACAAAGCGATAGCCCCAGTTATCGATCTCGTGCAGACGTGACCCGTATACACGCACAATCTTCCAACTGGAGGGCTCTGGAACCGTTACGTATCGGTATACCATATTTCAGGGGATACTCTCTCCTCTCCTGAGTCAATGATTTTTTATTCATTCCGCATTACCATCCCTCTTCCCTTATCCCACTACTGCCCTCCAATCCACATCGCCGCGACCCCGTTCGTTCCTTCTTCGCCTTCGACTTCGCAGCTTCGGCTAGCTTTTTACAGCTGGTCGTTAGGAGCTGGACCGCAAATGTCTCCGCATGAATTCTAATGTTCGGCCCTTACCTCGATCCCCTCGCCGCGACCCGTCTGGACGTCCGACGCCCGATAATCCCGGCCAGTTTCCCTCCTCGTCCTCCTGGGGGGTGTTTCCCAGCCAGTCCCGCAGTCAACGTCGTCCTTGGAATTTACGCAGGGGGCCACCGTGCGCAAATTCAACGGAAGTCCTGCGAGACCAGGAAAGCGTTTTGTCCTGCATTTTCATAAGACGCTCTCGACCGACCGTTAAGGTTAATTGTTCTGCTAATTTACGAGGCTTCTACTTTTCCATGCTAACGAGTCGCGGGCAATTAGTGCGCTCTTCGACGTACCGACGCGCACCTTTTCTTCCCCCTTCGGTACGAAGGTTGTGGGTATATGTATCGGTTCATATCTCAGGATGCGCTGAAATGCTTTGGATACGGCAGGACCTCGATTATTGCACGGTAGGAGGGAGATTCTTACGACTATCGAGGTTCCTGTGATGATCGCGGTATGGGATCCAATAAGTAGCGAATTTGGGTAGCTTGGATGTGTCTTGGACGGCTATTCTCTACTACTACTCTCAACCGTACTTGTTGCTTAGCGACCATTCCTTCCGCTTATCGATTCCATGCAATTTATCGAGGTTCTGCCGTACGTACATATTCAAAGGGCAGAAATCGTGTTTACATAACGACATATAGCATGTTTGTGAAGATACAATTCTCGTTGAGGTTGGCATTTTGCCTACAGATTAAGTTCTAAAAAAGATGAAAATATATTGGAATATTATTAGACATTATTATTATTGTATATATGTATCTATTCTAATGCTTCCCTAAAGGTTGTATAGCTTTCACTTCCAAAAAAAAGTAAAGTAAAAGAAAAAAGTAGGAAATTTTAAATCTTTATTATTGTATTGTGCGCTCAGAACCTTCTGAATAATTATAGTTTCGAGTAACAATTTTGTGAAGAGAATGGTTTACGAAATTTCCAACTGCTCGCTTTCTATAACAATTCATTTCTGTGGGCTTTACAAATGAAATACCTACAGAAAGAAATAACAACCTCACTCCACATCGAGGTAGTACGAGAGAACATATCACTCATTTGTTTCAACTATGGAAAACGAGTTTCCACGTTTGAAATCGTTATTATTTCGAAAGACGATCACATTGAAATGGCAAATTAATATAATACAATTAATTTCAATTTTAATATTAATGTTGAACTAAATTCGCTTCCATGAACTCTCATTTAGCCTTCTTTCTTCATCAATAATTCACAAACGACAAATTTGAAGTTCAGTTACTATTGCAGGAAATGAGCCACCATCCTTGTAATTGCATTATGCGTAATGAAATGTGTATAAAGAGTAATATAGATACAATAGAGAGAAAATCTTTATCGATTAGTATTCAACAGAGGAATATTCCCTTATTTGCTACTGGAGAAGCATGACTTACAAAAGTTTCTTCCCGTTTAAATAAACTAGGTAACTACGTCTTCCTGTTTCCTGCGTAAACATTAATGATTTTAATTTAAAGTGACAATCCAACGTTAGTTCTTTCCACAATCGTAAAAGAAGTTTATAATATAATGAAAAAAATAAAACGAAATCACTGGTACTGATGTTATGTAAAACTGACACTATACCGGGTGATTCACAAGAAACAAAACACCTAATTATCTCAGTTCGACTTGAAGATAGTTGAAAATGTTAGAGGAAAGAGTTGTACTGTTTAAGGGGGCAAATATGAGGATATAAAAAATTTCAGAATTTTGTAATTTTCAATGTTTTTTGAAGGTTATCGGTTATTTTTGGAATACATCTTATATTTTCAACATCATAAGATTGTAGCTGACGTCAAGACGAGTACAACGATGTGTTACACTATGACCTTCAAATGACCTTGAACTGAGAAATGAGAAATTTCCGTCTGATCAACGAAATGTAATTTCTTAAACTATTTCAGCATGTGTATACTGTTAATGGAAGGTAATTTCTAAGTATACATAAACATGTTAATCAATAAGCTACAGGTATTCACTACCGAGTTAGTTATTGTCATTGTAGAATTCCAAATGTATCAGTTTATCAATATCAGTTTAACGATGCGTTATTCAAAGGAAGAGAGGTTCAAGGTTCAGGTCAAGGTCATTTGAAGGTCATAGTGTAACACATCGTTGTACTTGTCGTGACGTCAGCTACAATCTTATGATGTTGAAAATATAAGATGTATTCCAAAAATTACCGATAACCTTCAAAAAACCTTGAATATTACAAAATTCTGAAATTTTTTTATATCCTCATATTTGCCCCCTTAAACAGTACAACTCTTTCCTCTAACATTTTCTTCCATCTTTAAGTCGAACTGAGATAATTAGGTGTTCTGTTTCTCGTAAATCAGCCGGTATAACTGGAATTACCCACCTACAGAAAAATTGGCTATACCAGATTATGAGCCCCTCGATAGCAAGTAAGTTTGGTCTAATGCATTTTCTCCTATCTTAAAAAAAAAGTGAGTTATTCAGGTGACCTGTTTGAAATGCCCCACCCTGTATATCGTCATAACATTAGAATTTTACAAATGTCCACCAAAGCGAATTGTAAAGTAAAATAAAAATTAAAAATAAAAATTAAAAATAAAAATTAAAAATAAAAATTAGGAAACAAATTCTGCGTGAACGTTAAAGTTTCAAATAGGGTGACCGCTACGTAGCAAGGGAAGGTATTAGCGGGGGACCAAAAGTTCATCGCCCGTGAACGAAAATTTTATGAAAATGGGTTGTAAAAGGAAATGGCCGGTGGTCATCCGGCGAACTTGTAAATGGGGAGCTTGACCAGCGCCATTTTTGCGTGGGATAAACAGTCGCCGCGGCCGGTCGCATGGCCCGTTCGATAATTCCGTTTGACGAGTCGTTTCGACCGACTCGTTATTTTAACGAACCCAGCAAGCGACTCGTCGATAAAAATGACAGAACTTTATCAGACGCGCTCGCCCGCACTGTTGTTGGTTCGATAACGTTCCTGTTGCGCGATTTATGTCGGAGCTCTTATCGTTTTGAACGGATCGAGCGTTTGGGCATCGTAAAAAATTGGAAAAAATTATTTCCGTCCGCCGTCGATGAGAAGCTAAGCGAGCCGTTTGTCACAGTATCAACGTATCGGTTTCCGTAAAGTTGCAGGTGTTCCGCGCAGAACATGCAGAGAAACATGCAGAATGTGAGGAAGGCCAGACAAAATGTTTGTGAAGTTTGTTGATTCGTTTTTCTTATGTGTTTGGCAATTTTACGAAATTTTCTTTGTACATTTAAATTGAGATCCTCGAGGATGTCTTTAAATATCGACATTTTATGAATTCGTTATATGAGCCGTTTATTACACAAATCGATTGACTCCACCAGTTACATAAAAATTGTGACATTACTCACTATTATTTTTTGGCAATTCTTTCTTATTCATTTTATCTGTGTTTATGCATTCTACAATATTGTTGAATTTATATTATAAAGGAAATTTTAAAAAGTAATGTACATTATTTCATCGCATTTCTCAACTTCTTGTTTTATTTTGTTCGATTTGTGCAATGAACGACTTACATAATACCTTAGATAGGATTGCCTTTTATTTTAAGTAATATTACAGACGAAATAAACAAAAGAAAAGAAAAATAAAAGAGGAAGGAACTTATACTTCGTTCGTAATTTTCAAAATTTATGTAATGGTTTTTCAGTTTTCGATTCGAAAAATAATTATATATTACACTATTCTTCTCTCTACTGTGCTATTGTCCGAGCTAAAAAACTGCAAATAGTCCACCTTAATCTTAGGATGTACAGTTAGAAAATAATAAGAATGAACCTGAAAGGAATGCGACTCCCATTTGTCACACTGTTTTCTATTATCACAGGCAGAATTATGAGTCACACCTCTAATTACACAATACCCCTCAGGTTTATTCTTTCGATCTTCGATTGACGATAGAGACAAGTGTTGAATCGTACAGCCAATGAATGGTTTTTATTAACGCATCCTTCCTCATTCGTGTCTCCATTTCGGAGCCCGGATATTAAATTGACACTATACTAAAATCGAGCAATTAATCATGATTAGCTTCCAGAAGCCGGACATCGGTTTATTAAGCTTGACAAATTATTCATTATCCTGTTACATTATTTATTGGCGAGAATACATGGCTTACTATAAACAGCGTTTAGAAGCACTAACAATAGTTTATGTTCGATCATCAAAACATTAGCTACTTCAATCTGTATCGAAAAGTTGGATTAATTCGCCGGATTAACGCACTTCTCAATATTAACATAACTGGGCTGTATTTCTGGCGAAATATGTGCACGTTTCAAGAGAATATCTTGTCTTCTAAAAAAAGAAACAAGTAACACTGAATTGTGTTTATTAGATTGGTGCGTATGAAATGTCGTTTATTTAGTGTTTGATTTATCTAGGGCCAACAACATCAATTTTACTGCACTCTGTCACCAATTGTTTATAATCAAGCAGAAAGAAATATACTGTAAGACATGTACATTCGCGTAATTTTTTTATATGAGTATAAACTTGGGAAAACGGTGGTGAAAGTTGCTGAAAACATAAAGATAGCATTTGGAGAAGATTATGTGAATGTTAGGATAATTCAAAGCTGGTTTACAAGATTCAAGGTTGGTGATTTTTCATTAGAAAAAGGAAAGATTCTACAAGTAATGCAGAATTCTATTTCAATGAAAATGCATAGAAATCCATTCAAAATAATGAAAAAAACAGAATAATGTGCACTATTTTAATAAAATTTATGTTTCAAAAATATTTTGTATAGTGAATGTTTCGTCTATATAAACATTTCGTATGCACCGACCAAATAATATTTACGTTACACCTAGAAGACTACAACCTTTTACTTCCAAAGACCAGTGTGAACAGTATTATCTTCCGAGCACTACCCAATCAGTGTACACGATTCTTGTAATACCTAGACCTCTCATCTGTATCTAATACATCCAGGACGAATATTTAAATTCACATTTAACTCTAGTCTCCAGCAGTGTCAACGACGCACAGTGGCGGATTTCGTCGAAATCCTGACCAAAAGTAATAATTTCAAATATACAATGAATTGACGCCATAGACTGTAATAATATGACTCCAAAATTATAATACAGTACTTTTTCAACATTAAGTATCGAATATAAAAATAATTTTAATAAATATGAAAGTGCTGATGTGTACTTAGAAATATAAAAACGTTTTAATTATTTAATCTTAAGGGAAAATTGAAAACTACGAAATGTTTTGGCTTTATGGTCGGTGCGAAACTGCGCTACGAAACCGAAATAATTTGAAATCCCGTTATAAAAATCGATGTAAGTACTACGAAATTTGAGTGGTCTGTCGCTTGACTGTTGCTCGTACGAATTTCATTTCTTTATAACGGTTAAGTTCGTGTCGTGGTAGTGGTGCACCTCGTTATAAATGTCTTATAGGGGTGTGTCATTTTTCAAGGGAGTCGCTGAAAATTTCTGTTGAAGGAGAAAGGAAAAACATTTAATAGACAGCTATACAAATTCTAATTCCGTACGAAAAGATTTTGTGCCGATCATTATCTGTAAATGGACAAGAATACATTTTTCCTGCTCCATATTTTTAATTCTGTGCTGTAAATGTCTCATCAGACTAGCAAGCTCTTTTCAGTGTAGAATTACACAAGCCCGTCCGGTCCTATGCCATAAGCGTACCGCTCCATAGACGGCGCGCCCGACAAACAAATATTAACAACTCATAATTTCGCAATTTATCGCAGGAAAACTCAGCAGCCCTGCCTTCGGAAACCTTCAATGCTTATTTTAAGACCAAAAAAACCGCTTGATCTCGCTTGATACGTAACATAGGTTCCGTATTTTTTGTTATCACAGCTGTAAACAATGAAATACAACAATAAACCCGAATTATATTTTAATTTATAGTATATCTGACAACAACCAATAATGAAAGTAAGGGATTATAATTCGAAATTACACTCAAAAATTACTTTGAATTGTGGCTTAAAAACTTGACATTATAAAACTGACAACTTCAAGATCGTGTATCTCTAAAAGGATAGTACAATGAAAATCGCTATTGTCGAATAATGATGCTCTAATCATTTATAAATAAAATGCAATACGTAGATTTGTGAAATTGAGATAAAAATTTTTTCACTTTTGGCCAAGATTTCGGCGAAATCCGCCACTATGTGACGTTTTCTTCTGTGTAATTTTTTATCGACAAAGTTTAATCCGAATGCCACCAAGGATTTGACTCGAAATTTTGGTAGGTATCCGCACCAAAAAAAGGAGAATTCACGATTCCGACGATTCGAATTCACTGCGAACCACAAGTCCGAACGTGGGAACAAATATCGACGCACAAAGCACGACACCGTACAGCGGCAACGTCTACAACGAAATAAGAGGAAAAAGGGGGCCAAACTTTCCTCCCCGACACAGAGCACATTGGAAACGGAAACAAAGCGAAAGAGTAAGAAACGCGGAAAGTAAGCAGGAAACCGTGGAACTTTCGCGGATTTGACGGGAGACCATCGCACTTCGAGTTTTTCAATATCTTTTATCCGGTAAAAGGGTTGGTGAATTTTCGGCACGCTTCCGTGGAACATTTCCCGCAAGTAGCGGAAGTTCGTCAGAAGTGCGCAGCTGACCGAGTTCATCTTGAAAACGTATTTCTGGACGCGTCGACAGCCCTTCGACCCTTGCTTCGGAACTTGAACGTAGGTACTGCTTCCCCACCGGGGAAAGAGCAAATTTTGTCGAAAACTTTTCCTCGCCGCGGAAAACACGGAACTTTCGCGTTCATTTCCATAAAACCGGACACGTGTCATTTACTAGGTGTAGGAAATAGGTCTGTGGCTTTTTCAAAATGGTTCAACTTTTAGTTAAACCTTCTACCGCGGGGATTCTTAATCTGGAAGCCACGGACCACGAGGAAGAGAGGTAGATAAATTACTAGGGGTAGGTTTTTCTCTCTAACTTGAGCGGAGAAATATCAATGGTATCAGCGTTATATCAACTTATACAGTCCTGTACAAAAGTCTTAGGCCACTTACGATACATTACATCTTTTACATTTTTACCGTTATTGAAAGCGTTTTTTTGATTCAGCTGATGTATTTTAGTTTACCAATATTATTGTACAGTGTATTGTCTGAAATTACAAAAAAAAATAGTATAAATTCAAAGAAGTACACTCAGTACTCTTTTACCTTTGTGACTGCGTCGATTTTTCTTGAACTTTCATATGATTCTTTTATTAATATATACATTACTAACATTACTAGTACGTATATACATTGTACATATACGTTATTAGTATATGCATGTACAAAGTTTATTCGGGAAACAGTTTCAGTTAAATTAAATAATTTATAACGAAGATATATTAATTTTTACCTAGAGGAATGTACATATTTTGCATTAATTTAATATTAATGATTTAAATAGCTGTTGTCATTTTAGGTAAAATTTGAGAAATATGTTCATTTAATTTTTAGATATAATTGCTCTCTTAAAATGAATATTCAGTCGTCGAATAGAGATAAAGATATGTATCTTTATTCGACGAATAATAGATAAGAATTTGTAATCGATGGAATTTGTAAGATACAAATTTTGCCCATCTCTGGCCACACCTAAACTTCCATGGGGAATGTATCGCGTGACAGTGTCGCATTGGGCGTTCATCTTCATTGGAAACGCGCGGGCACGTCTCCGTGGGAAAAAATCCATCGGAAAGTGGCCAGAAAAATGGCCGTCTTACAATTATCGTTAAGAGAAATAAATCTGGCCTTCGCGTGCCCTATCCATTTCGCCAACTTCCATCCGGTAATCTCGATCGTTTTTACCCACGGCTCTAACGAAAAGAAAGCTGATCCTTGAAAAAGTTGACTTGTTACGTTCCCGTGAAACAGAATGGCTGCCTGTGTACCGAGATCCAAAGAGGAGTTAAAAAAGAAGATCACTCCTTGCCTAGCGAGGTTAGCGTCTAACTTTTGCATTACTTCTAATTGAAACATTTCTCTTTCGAGCTTGCACTGCTTTTCTTGTTATACTTTGTTTTATTATCTGCAAAACGTATTCTATTGGGTTGATTCAAATAAATCGCTTCTGCTGCAGGTAAGAAATAATCGTGCTTTCAGTGAAATCTTCTGCTGGTTGGAATTTTTAATTTAAATGGAAACAGGTGATAATTATCGATGGTAATAATATATTAAAAAATAAATTGTAAGTTGACAAGCGGAAGTTATTTGTGAATCAACCCAATATATCGTAACTACTTGGAAGACTTTGGAATTCTCTAGTGTTAGACGTGGAACTGACATTAATTGTCAACTTTGACGTCAGTAAATATTGTTCTATATATAAAATATGGTAGATTGCATATAAACAATATTGTTCTAAATATTCTTACCTGAGATATCTCTCTGACGGTTTATTTTCTTGCTCCAGTGTGAAATTATTTGTAAAGTTTTCGAATAAGTACCTTATTTTCACGAAATATGGTTAAGCGGACATGAAATATTAATATATAACCCTTGTCATTTCAATGTCTACATTAATTTCTATTGAAGAATCATTTTAATTTATATGCACATTTGAAAATTGCTGTTATATATTAAAGAATAGTCATGATCCAAATTACAGCATACAAATCTTGTAAATTTATGTTGGACCCTCTGCAATATTACTTCATACTTCAAGTTTCTAAGAAACTTAATAATAGAGCCGCATTTCAAATTAAGTCCAGCCAACCTTTCACATAGTAGCTCAATAAAATGAACATTTTTTAAATCCAACGAGCAGTACTTATTTATTATAATCATTTAGGTATAAATGTTTACATTATTCACATTCGATGAATAAATTCAAAATAATATAAAAAATATCAATGATCTTGAAATTTCGTCTTCCTCTTGGAGCAAATTATCTTATTCCTGATCAAGTTTCTCGCATATTCCTCTGAGAAACTGAGTTATTTAGTTCCCACTAAATGGTCACCCGTGTGAAGCTGGCCCCACCTATATGAAAAACTCAACATTTTCTTTTTGCATACGTTTGCTCATCGTTTGCTCACGTTTGTTCAAGTGAAATTTTCGTTTACCCCTCTTTAGTTAAAAAGATACAGGCGATTCGCTGTATCTTTTGAACTAAAGAGGGGCAAACGAAAATTTCACTTGAGCAAACGTGAGCAAACGATGAGCAAACGTATGCAAAAAGAAAATTTTGAGTTTCTCAAAAAGGTAGGGCTAGTGTGAAGTTGGCCCCACCTAATTTGAATCGCCTGTATCTTTTGAACTAAAGAGGGGCAAACGAAAATTTCACTTGAGCAAACGTGAGCAAACGTATGTAAAAAGAAAATTTTGAGTTTTTCATATAGGTGGGGCCAGCTTCACACTGGTTAAATGGTCCACGCTGTACACCCGACAGTCGTTCGTTTTACTTGCATATGAATTATAATCTTCTTACACTTGGCAGGCGAACACGCGTCTAACGCTCGCATACACCCTAAACATTGGATTATTGCTATACAACTGTTTCCACCCTACTCGTATCTTCCACGCAAAGCCTTGTAACTCGCGAACCACCTACAACTCCAAATCTACCATTCGTTGCTTCGTCGTTCCCTTGCCCCCCTCTATATCTCAAGTTTCTCACGGTCTCTCTTTAAAATATTTGGAGCGGAAAAAGATTTCGAGGGTGTCGAACGAAAGACAGACAGAAGGCGGGAGAAAGATAGAGAATCGCCAGCGAAATGTACAATGATAAGGGTGAAATAAGTAAATAGGTACCCATAGAATAGAAAAGCGTTTAATAATCATAGAAATTATTCTGTGGTAGTACTCCTCAATGCTTGAAAAAAAATTTAGAAATCACTAATGCATGTATGTATTAGTTCATCCCATAAGTTCGTGCTAAGGACTGTGTCAATATTTAGTAAAAACAACTACAGAAATTTTATAGGGACGGTATAATGACTATGCCAGTAAAAAAAAATTGGCGAGAATTCATTTAGCAATCAAAAAATGTGTAGATAAAATGTAGCACAATAACTGTGATGTGAAATACTAGTTTAAACTTAATCTCCTTTACCTCCTCCAATCCAATTTCTAATCAAAATCAATTAATATGTTGAAAAAACATGGTTTTCTTTTCAGAATTCTCGACTTGATTTTTAAAAACGCCAACATCTTCCCAACATAAATACTACATAGCCATTAATTTCTTAATTTTTCATTCATATCAACGAAAAGCAAAATGGCCTCTGACGTTGCATTATTCATTCGAATAATGACCCACCATCCATTATGATTAAATTCAATATGATTAAATAAGTAATAAGTAAATTCACGCAAACCTGTCCAAGGAACGACTTCCTACCCACTGTCTAGCCAAAACTGGGATTAATTTCGTCTCGAAACGCGCAACGCGATTCGAGAGTAATTATACGCTTTATTTCATTTCTTCCATTTGCCCAACGTCTCGCAAATACTCTGGGATACCATGTGCGAGTCACTGAAATCCTTTTACTAAAGAGTGGTGAGACTAGAACGGTGCTGGATATGTGTAGACAGAGAAAAAAGAAAGTTTCAGGCTGCCTGATGTTCAAATTGAAAACCGAAAGGAGGATAATGAACGAGGAATTGGATGTTATTAAATATTTGTGTAATTGTGGCGGGTGTCTGTGAATGGTCACGGGCTCTTTGAGAAATTTTTAGTCAATTTTCGTCAGTTGTGCGGGGAAACTCTGAATTATGTTCGACGAGACGTACAAGACAGACGGTGTTCAATCCTCATTACAACGCCACTGTATTACATCCATTAAAACGGAATTAATTGAAAGTGGCCGTTGTGTATCGGCCGGCGTGACAAATCGCCGGATCAACGCAGTTGTAAACATAATGCGGCGGCGATCGATGAAACAACCATAATCCCGAATATTCGTCGATAATAATAATCCTGGAAATTTAACAGAACAAATCCTGGCACCCGTTGGTAATTTACGAGCCGTGGGCCGAGCTTCAATATTTCGTTTATTCGTAATCGTTGCTCGATGGCCAGTTTTATCGATTTCGTTTCTACGCAAAATGGCCGCGAAATTTATGTTTTATAATTCACCGAGGTTCATTCGTTGGCAAAATTGGCACGACTAGTACAGTCGTAAATCACACACGCCGACATCATTTTGCGTTTAAGCTTTCGTTTCTTCTGATGTATTTTCAAGACTAAAAAATAATATTTAGAGTTAAATAAATCCTAATACATTCTCGTAGCGGTTTTTGTTTTGGTACATAATTTACGCATTGTGAGAATCACATTCATATTTCTTTGTTATGGAATGAGTATCATTTGCACGTATATATAATTTCCAAGGAAATTTTAATAATTATATGATGAATTCAGTTCGCAGTATTTGTACATCACCGACATGTATGAATGTAATGTATATTTATTATATGAGCGTTGCTTTGTGGTAAATTTGATCTGGGTATGTGAAAACATTTAATAGGAGTAATCATATCTATGCTATTTCCCATAATTTATTTCATATGCATTTAAGAAAAATTATTTTTAATGTATAGAAGTAAGGAAATATTTATAAGTTAGTCTTAAATATACCATTATACGCTTTATTTCATTTCTTCCATTTGCCCAACGTCTCGCAAATACTCTGGGATACCATGTGCGAGTCACTGAAATCCTTTTACTAAAGAGTGGTGACACTAGAACGGTGCTGGATATGTGTTTTCCTCAGCCTTGAACATGAGGATAATGTTTACAAATTTGATTTTACAAATGTATGTAATTATTTTGAACCAAAAATTATCTTGTTCATAATTTGTTATTTTTCATTTAATAATGATTTAGGTACAATTATTCGAATAGGTATTATTATTAAAGCAAACAAATCTCATTACATATTTTTGCAGTAGATTAATTAATATACATAATCCAATATTCCAATATTATTTAAACCAGATTTAATACTTCATGCACTACAGTAATTATGCTTTAATAATATAAATAATTTTCCCTATTTTCATGTATACAAGAGCCCACATTATCGTATTGTTAAAAATAAGGCAAGTTATATATATATATATATATATATATATATATATATATATATATATATATTGGATAATTTGAAGAAAATACATTTGTGATAGAACATATTACAACTATTTAGTATCAATTTCACTACGCTACAACATAATTATAAAAAACATTCAATTTCCAACTCCATAAATATTATTTTATAATTGCAAAATATAAATCCAATTCTGAGTTAAAATTACGTGGGACGCAGAATGAAAATTTATCGTTACTAAAACAAAACAGGCACGAACTTTCTATTATTATCCCGTGAAACATTTATTGGATCCAAAAGCTGAAACATTCGAAAAATGATCAACAAACAGTTTTCGATCACCACTTTTTAAATTCAAAATTTCATGAATATTCAAACGACGTCACTATAAAGGTCCGTTATTAAATAAACCCGAACAAATGAAATGTTATCGATTCTCGTTGCTCGTTGATATCGTCATAAATATCGCAACGATTATTGTGATATGTATATATTCGTTTTTCACAAAAGAATTTTAAAATTATGAATTCATACGAATTGAATAATGTGGATGACTCGTGTGAGTTGGTATTGATGAAGAAGTAGTTGTTTCTGTAGGTGTAACATTGGTTAATTAATTAACTAATCTTTTTTTTCTTCTGGAAAAAGGAATATAAGGAAGAAGAAAGATGAAAGTACTTCATAATTTCTTCAAAAGAAGGAATTTTGTTTTTTCACGTTCACTAATATCTTTGAAACCATATAAGAGACACTGAAAGCATGTAAAGTATAAGAAATACAGAATACTACAATATATACTCTAATGTAGTATAATTTTGTCTGAAATTGTTTAAATTTCTTGTTTATATCCTTCATCAGTGTCATACAGTATTAAACAGTGTTCTATTATAGTTTAGGGAAGCATAAATAAATATATGAGAAATCAGCGTTTCCTCGAAGGGTTATTTCACCCGTATAACTGTTCTCAGCACCGATAAAAGATAAAAATATAATAAGCTTCACGTGCACTTCATTTCAGCAAACCTCAATACATTTTAAAATTCATCGACCGTTGAACATTTCTTATTAATCAGAGAATATTTACCCACGGCGTCCAAGATCTAATTTTCACGTTTATTAAAAGTATAAACAAGCGAGATTGCTGCTAATTCGATTCGATATTAAAAACGTCTCTGCAGCCGTGCGCAAGTTGAAGCGATATCCGGAGAATGGACGCGGGCACGAATATATTGAATAAGAGTCTCGGATAATCCGGGGCGAAAATAATCGTTCGTTATCAGCGTTAAGGTCAGTGGTACGTGGGAGGACGGCCGCTAATCAGACTGCAATATAGAGAGGACAGCGAACCAGAAACGAGGGAAGAAGCGAAGGTAGAGAAAGAAGTAGAGCGAGAGCAGGGTGGCTCGCAGGATGCGAAAGGGTGCGAGGAAAAAGGATGAAGATGGGAAAAAGAACGCGTGAAACGGAGACAATGCGAGAGTTGAGAGGGAAAAAGATGGTCGATAGAGGGTGTGAGGACGGTTCTTCCAATAGGATTAACCCTCGTCCCGTTAATCCTTTTATTGGGGCGGCAAATCCTGCGACAGGTCACGAAAGAGGGTGTCTGCTAGACCGGATTCGCGGCCAGATATCCAGCACGATGGAGACCAGGACACCAGAGACCAGGTATATCGAAATCGCTACCAGACTCGATGGTCTAACGATTCTGATAACGGTCTTATAAGAGATCTACGTATATCGAATGATGGCGAAAATTTCGGTTCAACCATCGTATCGCGCGACTCGATCGTTCAATGATAATTCAACCCTCTGAGACTCACGCTAACCCAATGGTGTCAAAGTGTGGTCGTATAACCGAAGAATAGAGTTGTCCAGTGGAAGGAAGGCACATGATGTGATATTATTAGGCACAGAAATTAATTCTGTGTATTTCTAAAATAAACTTATCATTTATTTATAAAGAAAACCCATGCAACTTTTAATCTTTCTGCGATAATACATTTCAAAATAGCACGCATAGCTGAAAAGCAAATGTCGAAGCAACCTGAGTATTAGTATAATGGTTGGTATTTTAATGTGGTAAATCCTTTTAATTTATAACTGTTACATTATTTCGGTTCTTGTAACTGTTTTGAGAATCAAAACTGATACGATAAGAGTTTTCAACCCCTTCTTGAATTAAGAATCACTTTCCTTCCTTTCCCTATTTATCACGCGCATGGTCCTTCGCCGTGTTCCGTTTACGTTTCCGATAGCTGCTAATGCATGTTCGTCGTTTTGTTCTGCCTACCTGGTCGCATTCCCGATCCCGTCCCGTCCATGGGGGACTCGTTGAAGGTGAAAAAGCTCGGTGCGCATTTAAACGGAATTACTTTATCCCCCCGATCCCCAACGGCGGAATATCCAAGCTAACAGGGCGAGAGACAGCCCTCGATAAGGGAAGCCTTTTACCGCTTCGAAGTCGTGAGAGTTCTTTTTACGAGAATGCATACAACGTAATCGATATTTCCGCAGATCGCGACAGCCGCGGATAATGCCGATACAGGCTCGCACGGGAAGCTAACGCTCAGCTGTAAATCGAATCAACTTTTTTCACGTGCGTTTTTTTCTGTTTGACATGCACGTTTGAATATTTTGACTAACTTTTAGATCCAAGATTTTCCAGGGATCCTTGACACCGAGAAATATGCGATTGGGATTCACAATTTGTCGAGGGTAGTAGGTATTTTGCGCCTGCGACGGTAAAACGTGGGCGGAAATTGTATTTATTGTGGGGTATGCGTTGCGCGATATTATTGACAGTTACTTGAATGTATTTTTGCATAGGGTGCGAATAAATAATTTTATAGACAGTTTAAGTGGTCCATATATTAGGTGTAGAAATTAATTATGTGCCTTTACATTCGGACACTTATAACTGTCGTTAAACCCTTTATGGATCGAATTTATTTTTTCTGAAAACGACTTGCAAGGCATTTACTTTGATATATTTGATATCGATTTGGATATTTGATATATCAGGTTGATTTTGCTTCCAACGATCATCAATATTATTATTGGTTATCAGTAGATTGCAGATTTGATGTATTTATGATATAAACTAATATAATAAACACTTATGCAAAATGAAATAACAATAAAATGATCTAGTAATAACCTAAGTGTCAACCTGATAGTCATTACGATGTATTTATTCACAAAGTTTAGTACGTAATCGCTAAATTTCATCTATTGTCATTTTTTTAACAGATTATAGTTGAACTTACAAATTATTAGATGTAAAAACTAATCATATGCCTTCATTTAAGCCTGTAGTTTAAATAGATTCATACATATAGAATAAGAAACTTCAAGGCTACATCAGCTACATTTTCGATTCTACAGAACTGTTAATAATAATTAATCGGGATGATTTATTGCAAAGGGCTTATTCCCCTTCTAAATTATATAGCGAGTGGAAAAAGACTACGGATTTGAGAAAGACGCGAATTTATAAAGATTAGAGACCACTGCACTGGATGTATGCGCGAAGACTGAGGATCAGCTTGTTGGATTTCGATCAAAAGAGGGACTTTGATTTCCATTTAAATACGAACTCGTGTTCGACTTGGCTGTTCCGTGCCGTCAGGGCCTGGCCTGCGATCAAACGACGAATTTTCACCTTTTTGATGTCGGGACCTACGCGACTGATTAAGTCGGACTCTCGCATGGTCAGGTTCCTCAAGACGTTGGTTGCCGAGGAAGCAAAGAAGCGGGTTAGTGAAATGGGATGAAAACTAAGACCTCAAATTGAGAAAGGAGAGAGTTGTTGACAGGGACAAGGTACAAGAGAAGAATTGAATGATTATCGACGAGTTTCCAAAATGTCTGAAATTATTTAATAACATTAGAAATATCATGTGTTGTTGGAAAACATACTCCTAAAGGTTTTTTCAACAGAGGCGTTGAGATTTTATTCGTTTAATAACTAATATTTTCAAAAATTATATTATTTTATTTCTTGTATAAAATTTAATCTTTCTAGCAGAGTACTACAGATCTCAGACAAAAATGAATTACTTTGAACCATTAATACACTTGTAACTTATAATTTTATCAATATTACGTGGTTTGAAAATAGAATTATTCAAACTATAAACCCAGAAATAGCCTAATTTATTAACCGACTTCGAAAAAGGAGGAGGTTACTCAATTCGACATGTATATTATTGTTTTTTTTTTTCTAAACTATGTCTAATATTCCCCTATTTTTTAAAAGTGATTTTGTTCCCTTTAATAGAATCATAATTTCGTTCTACGTAATATGGCGACTTCTTAATCTTTAGAAATGCTTTTTAACTATAAAGGAATCTACTGTATAATTTCCCACTCGAAGTTCTTTGACTCGACGAAGCATTTTGAGATGTCTCGAATAATTAAGACGGTACCTACGTCCATCCATTAAAACGGAACGTACCGTGTAAAATTGAATGGCTCACATTTCGAGACGAACTTCTGAGTGCCCGGTAATAAAAGAGCCAACAGACATCTTTAAAAGTGACATAAATTAGATGGATAAATAAATAAGTATCTAATTGATATATAACGAACAAATTATTCCATAAAGGAATTTAAATACTGTTATATGAAAATATTTAAAATAGACAGATTATATTTAAATATTAGAATATTTATAAGTCTGCCAGGGGACACTTTTGTATTTTCATTTATGGAAGAGGATATGATAAACTGAAATTACTTCATTACTATTTAAAAACTATTAGCTATAATGATTAGCTATTTAGATAATTTTATTCGTAATTGCTCCAACCATTTCAAACCCATTTATATTCATAAATTATAATTTTATATAATTTCCTATTTATATATTACCATTCTTTACAACTTCTTATCAATAAAAAATAATTCCCTCTCTGAAAAAATCAAAATAGAATCTATTTTCAACTAAAGCACAAAAAGCCCGAGTTTTCCCAAACTGTTACACTTACTCTAACATAAACGACACGACTCTCGCATAATTTCCATAAGCGAGAAAAGGGTTAAATGAGACCCAAGACAAGCAAGTCGCCGACGAAATACAGACGCGGTTATCCGTAACGCGGCACTTCGCCACGATTTACTTTTTTCGTTAAGTTCAAGAGCCTTGGCAATAAAGCTGGAACACCCCGAGGCCAAACGACTCGCATGGTTTGCCATCCCGTTCCTACGTGTGCGATCAGACGCAGTACTTCTCGCACGAGTGAACTTACAAATTCAATCGTGTTCCCTCGGGAGCTGCAGGAAGCCAGCACCCTTCGAAGCCACGAAAAAAGGGGATCGGAGGTGGAAAATCACGAGACACCGGCACCGAGAAAAAGGGACTAATGGCGGAAGGATGGAAAGGCTCGGGGAAAAAGAGAATTCGTCGGGGGTCTCGGCCTAACAAATAAAATGGCAAGCGTAGAACGGGTTTTATCGCCACCGATAGGATCTCCAAATACGTTCGACTGAGTCGTTTGTCTTCAGGAAACGACGACACGTGTGATTTCCGCCCCGAGTTACAGGTGTAATTAATCTTCTCGAGATTTTTTTATGCATGAGCTTCGCGACGTTCAGTGTGACACCTGCTTGTTTCGTGTAACAGCCTATGAAACGGCTTCTGTTTTCAAAATAACACTCTTGAATAAAAAGACAACTCACGTGTGTTATTATTAAGTACTGAAGAACAGATTCAAAAATTGTCCAAAGGCCGTAGCCAGATAAGAAATTTTTATAAGTCTCACTTGTAATTTGGTCAAACAGTCTTCGATATTGACCATTTTTATGTGAACAAAAATTTTGAAAATAATTCATAACTTTTGAATGGTGATTTCAGTGATTGAAATATATGTTGTGGATGGAGTTGCAGAACATTTATATACAAAATTGTATAACGAATCTGACAATGAATATACTGGAAAAAAATATATTTCTAGATTTAAAAAAATACTTATATTGTACTTTTGGTATATTTACTATACTATACTATATACTATATTTATTTGTGAAATTTTTGAATGCTATTTTATAACATATATTCTTTTAGAATCTCTGAAAAATTAATAAAAAATTAAATGAAATATAATAGAATTATAATAGAATCATCTGGAAAGTAAAAAAGCTGATTAGTAATGGTAACAGAAAAAGTCATTTAAGAATATCTTCAAAAATAACTTCTCTCAAAGAAATAAATTACTCAGTCGGGGAAGGGGTTTACAGAAAGACCTGGAAACCTTCGAGCAACTTTACCCGCCACTCCTCTTCTGCAATTAGAAAATGCCAACTGGGTACAGAGCGACCCAGAAATGGCAAGAGCATTCACCTAAAGAAAGTATTACAACTCTTCTTGAAATGAAGAAATGAAGAAGAAAAAAACACAAACAAATACCTCTGAAGTAAAGTGACAGACAATACTGACAATCCTCATCCCCCATTCAAAATGAATTAAACAATTAGTAATAAAGAGGTCAGCACAACAAAAGCTGCAAGAATAGATCTCATTACAAAATATTAAAGGAACTGCCTGAAATGCATTTAACAATGCAACTTATCCATCCTGTTTAATGGAAAATTTTGTAAGAAGATAACCTGAGTAGGAGCAATGCAACGAAATGGTGAAGTTTATAAAAAAACTTGCACTTGAAACGTTGAATAATATAATAAATGATATTAAGTAATAAAGGAACTCCAAATGAATGTATCATTGGAATTAATTTTATCTAAATTATCGACTCCATCTAAAGAGGGATGGAGGGATTTAGTGAATGTTCCTAATCGGAATTCGTTGCATGTCAGATATTAAGTCACGAACTTGTGTTTGGTGAAAATTTATAAAATTAAAGCGATTAAACGCGACATTTTTATGATCATCGAAGGTAATTTTTTCTTCTTTTTTATTAAATTAACAAGCGTGCAACCGTTAATCTCGACGAAGAGGTGATTCACGATGTCGTAATGTTTCTACACGATCCAGCAATTAATTTGACTTTTCGAAACTCAGCAACAGGATTTCCGGTAGTTGAAATAGAAACGTTTCAAGTTGAAGCACCTGTTCAGGGTGACGTTGGCACTGGATTACCCTGAAATTTTACCGCTCAAGTATGTGCTCGACTTTTTCAACGTTTATAATTCGGAACTTAATTCTATAAATCGAACCGCTTTGCGACTAATTAAATCGTCCAAAAAGCGTCCCAAAAGAATGCTATTCAAACGTTTTTACGATTTACGTCCTTTAATTACTGAAACACGAAAGCCATTTTAAGAACTTTTTCTGTGGAATAATGTTGTATGAATAAAGAAATATTTTCTACGAGTTCTATTATTTGAAACACATTTGTCTGTGTTCGTTGGTTATTAATCATTAAAGTGTCACTTCAAAACATTGTGCAATTAATTTTTGTTTCTTTGTAGTAGAAAAATCCACGAACAGAAATAATATCCACCCAAAGTGTGCCATTTTAGAAGAGAGCGTATCTGATATTCGTGAATAAATATTCCCAGACAGCGTCAGTTTGAAAGCACACAATTATAGCATTAACCCGTTACATATTACAAGAAAAATAACCGTATGCAAAATTCCTGCTCCCTATCTCGCCAGTCTTTCCTATATTTCGTGGAATCTCGCGGCTCTGGTGAGTTATTTCGGGGATTTTGCAAGCTGGTCCATTGCGATAAAATTACACGATAAAAGTGTATACTTTAATGCTACAGTACCGAGAGAAATTAGATGCAGCCGCGGGAAGTCAAAGCCAAAATCCAAAAACTCGCACGAGTATTCGTGGTGTACGTTACGGTATCAGAAACGGGGAACCAGAAAAAGATGCAGATAAAAGCAGCAGTCTGTTATTACCGAGGGGAAAAATAGAATATAATGGAAAATGATAATAGAAATAATAATAATGGAATTAGATCGTCGCGACCGGTGTACATTTAATAAAGTGACTCGAGGCGGCGTCTAGAGTAGTTACAGGAATTACGTTTCCACAAACGGGCCACGCTTGGCGTCTGTTAATGGCAACGCCGCCATTTCAATTATGTGATAACGCAACGAAAACTTCTGTCGTTTACTTGCAAGTTAATGGTCGCTGACCACCATTCTGGTAAACGCGGCAAAAAGTCATTGCGGGCTCCATAGATGATATTAACATTAAGGAAAGAACAGGAAAGGTTTATAAACTTAACAGTGTTTGAAATATTCGTAGAAGATTACTGAGATCGAGAGAAAATTCAACGAATCTAAAATTTTAATATTCTTGAATAAATTCACTTGTATAGTTGTTTACATTTTTGTTCATGCAGATGTATAATTATAATCAAAACTATAAACAAGAAAATTTAAAAGACAGTAGTTTCTTAGGTGTCACACTTGCAAGGAACATCAATCTATAATATGTATTTCTTTTGCAATCACAAATTTAGTATGGTCTCCTGGTATGTATCTGTGTTTGACCTATAGTCTTTTGCGGGTGCGACGAGCACATTGTTAAATTTACAAAAATGAGGTAAAGTAAAAGAATGTAGTACATATGACTGTACATAAACTGGACACATGATTTATTCACATCCTTTTCATTAAACAGTCAAATAGTTAATCTATTCTTCGTTAAAAATTAAACAGAACATAATTTTGTAATATCTACATTTTTACAAATAGTATTTCGTATATTATATTCTGTTATAATTGTATTGCAAATTGTACAAGTTGTGTTTCAGTTGAACGATCTATTAATAGAAAAGAATGGATTAAGAATGCATTAACTACATATTTAATTAAGAATAAAAATGTCGACTAAATCGCTATAGAGGGTTTCGACGCGTCATCTATCACTCGAACAAAATTCTACCCTTTTGTCCTTTCAAAAATGGAAGTACCTGTTAGAAAATTTAGCAGCTTAGATTGCGAAAATAGCTTTCGACGCAGCAGTTCTAGGACAAATGCTATGCTGTCTCTCACAGTCCTCTTACCAGAAAGCATCATTGCCTTCACCACTCCGTTGCCAGATCCTTGGAAAGCCCTTACTTCAAGATTTAGGTAGCATGACGTCAAATCATTCGCTACCGGAGTAGGAACACCTGAGCCGATATACATATTAACATGTCTGCTAAGTCGAATTCTACCATTGTTTTTAATTTTAAACCTGGCATTTCATATTTACAATTTTATGATTTTCATGTTTGTATATGAAGAAAGTTAATCATTCATGTTCAATTAATTCTTAGAATAAAAATTCTACGAGATCAAAATTTTCAAATTATTAAGTTCCATGCATTTAATATTTTCGCGATATTGTAATTTATTAATTTTATTCTTTGGCTATTTTATACAGAACTGAATATATTCGATTATATCTTAATATGTATAATACGATATAAACATTCAATTTTCATATTTATTATTTTTATGTGCTTAATAATGTTAAGAATAATTTAAGAACATAAATTTTAATTCTAAATAATGTATAGTTGTAGTGTCTATGAATCTTATTAAGAATGAAACGGTGGTTGAATTCCTAAACAATAACAAACAAAACAACCCTTCCTTTCTAATAAGATCTATAAACTCCAGGATTTAACATTAATTAAAATTACGAAATTGCAATAAATTAGTTATCAAAATAATATTTCTAATCAAACGTTACTCTAAAGCCGCACCTCGTTTCGAGCAGATCGCCAAAAACTGACTTGCTTCGCGAAGAATTCCATGCTGGCATGGCAAAAGCAGCGAAGCTTTTCAGTCCAGATCAAGGAGGTTCCTTTAAAAACACGTCCCTTCGCAAACCAGGTGCTCCACGTCTCCCTTTCGTCCTTTTGCCATCGGAAAGCTGTCAGGCACAGCCAGTTTCTTATCGTGGCGGTGATCTTCCATAAAACAAGTCGGAAACGGGGATGTACGCCCTCCCTATTCCTCCTCCTATTGCTATGAGTTGCCAGCATCCCTGAAATCCAATAGTTTTTTCCTCGTGGTTTCGTGTTTGTTAAAAATGATCGCGATACGACAACAGCGAAACTTCTCGCGTCGCTTCCGTGATCTCGTTCCCCCTTTTTTCACTCTCTCTCCCTCCACGCCTAGTTAACTTTTCCGATCAAAGTACAGATACAGCTTCGAAATGGAAGAACATCTCGCTATGTCACGATCTCACGGGGGAATCAAGCTGGATATCAAAATGGGGAAACGGTAAGGCAAGCAATCTCGCGTTCCGGTGTATCTCGAAATTCTTCGAAATCACTGCTAGGACAACGTTTCCCGCCTGGAGACTTTAGATAAGACTCTTTATTTGTATCCACAGGATAATTGTAACGTTCGTGATCTTAAAAAAGTTTCCGAGGTCTGTATTTATATTCGGTACATTCGAACCAAAGTTTGAAGAAAAATTACAAAATTGTAGTGTAAAACTTTTTAGAGTAAACTTGACCAAGCAAAACGCATGAAATGTGTGCGACATGAGGTAGATTTACATATATACATACAGTCAGTGTAATAAGTATTCGTACAGGAACCAATTCCAAATATAACTTCATATATTTATTTTATTAATAAATTTTATGGGAAGAAATAATTAACCAACATTCCTACATATTTTTAGAGTAGAATTTGCGTAAATTACAGTTTATTATTTTTAATGTCAACCTCTTATTTCTTTCCTTATCAATTTTATTTTAAATTGGTTGCTGTACGATTACTTCTTACACTGACTGTATGTTTCTATTATGTTTTTCATTTCATACATATATCTCGTTGGTATGCATAATATTCTTGTTTTTATTACTTCGTATGAAGCATACGTATATATTCGTATGTTTATGAAAACAGCATTGCTGCTGTAAAATATAGTTCCTTTTTGGACATTGTCATATTTTTTTTGTATCGTTTACCTTTTAAACTCTCTTTTGTCCACTACTATACTTGAACTTTACATTACATACAAAACATTTATACTAAACATTTATGTAGGACAACGTTTGTGGGATCGGAAAACATTCCCAAATGACAGCATTCTCTTTCCACGCAGCGTTCTTCGTAAAACTGTTTCTCTTAACTCGAGTATGGTGTCAGAAAAAGAAGGCCGACCAACTCCTTTGTAGCACGCAAATTGATACCCTCGCCGTTGCCTGGCGATATTTATCTCGCGAGAGGATATTGTTGTGAAAAAAATCAAGACCGACCACGGCTTCATTTCCGTCGCGCGGCGTCGCGTGTCCTCCGCCCCTCCGACTTTTCATTTCGACGTGGCTGAAAGTCAACGCAGGAAGCGGCCATTATTCTTTCGCGACGATATGTGGGACGAGAGACGCGTAATAACTTCGTGGAATTTTCCGAGGACCGTCCGGTTTTCCCTGGCGAAGCCTGCGGTCTTCTCCTGCCATCTGACCAGTTTTCCCCTGGGACTACGGCAAGGTGAAACTATCTCGCTCTATCTCTCCTCCATCTTCGTGGCTCGGGAACGTCCAGCTAAGCGTGATGGAACGCGTACAGAATCGTATCGCGTAAAAATTCAAGGGAATTCATCGTCGCGGAAAGCTCGCAGTCTACTGCCTTCTTTGGTCGATGGTCCGGGGAGAGAGAAATTGTAACGTCGCAGGAGACGTCTGAGAGACGGAAAGACCTCTTCCGGAATTAAGGAGGTTCCTTCGTGTCTCTGGTGAAAAAAATATCTATTTTCCTGTTGGAGGTATTTGTTTTTATGTTTACCAGTTTCGAGGCAATTTTCAGGAATTATTGTTTCCAGCCAACGTAATTGGCATAAACTTTTGAAAATTGGTACATTTGTTTATACAGGGTGGGGGAATAACTCATTCCACCTTGAATATCTCCGTTACTTACAGCCCTATGAAATAATTTGCCAGGGCGAATTACGTTGTTTTGACGAGCGTTTATAGTGGCAGAACATAATTTTTTATGGAGTCGTTTTTTTATGAGATATCAAGGTTATAAATGTTTTTTGAAATGGGACGCTGGGTTTTATGCGTTTTAATCACTTCTATTCTAGACACTATATGTATGCTCAAATAAAATCTAAGAAGTACAAATTGATTCTTTTCACCCAAAAGCAGAAGAATAGTCCCTCGACTTGATATCTCGTTCAATTCGATGAAGTTCGAATCAAGGTGGGATTGAAAAGAAGTTACTTTTAGTCAACTTTAACTTTTGAGAAATTCCAATAACTGGGGAATATTTTTACCGAAAGTTTTTGTTCTGATGAATAAATGCATAACTGATCCAACTTCATCGATGGATTAAATGCCACAAGAGTGATACACGAAGTTTCTTAACGGAGGTCAGATTCTAGTTAAACAATCGCTTTCGGTGGAAACTGAAGCATCTTTGTTTCATTCAATGATTTCACAGTTATTTAATAAATAAGATCCAACCATAGCATCAATTCCAACATAATTTAATTTCTCATTGATAAATTCAATCTAAATCGCATTAAATATAATAAGAAAATATGTATAATAATAAAATAACAGGGAAAGTGTAAAGGAATCTTAACAATTAGACAAAGACGTACACGATAGAGAGCAAGAGAAGTTAATGTACGAAAAGAATTAGAAACAATAAAACTATAAAAACAGAATTTAAAAAGTTATTCCACATAATATGTCACTGTACAAGGAATTAATAATTCAAACACAAATTATTACGTTTCCTTCATTCATTAGAAGGAATACTGAATTATAAAAATATCTAAGGATAATTTATCTCTAAAAATCTATAGCTGTTTAATAGCTCTAAATATAATAAAAATAGCTAACAGTAGAGTAACAATCTGGACAATTGAACAAAATGTGAATCAGCCTGGTCGTATTAAATATGTAACAATAACAAAATAATACAAATCTATAACAATTTGAACAATTAGACAGAATGTAAATAAGAATTAAGATAATTATATTAATATATCACTCCAGAGTACATAAGAATGTAAACAAGAATGTATCAGAAGCAAAATAACACACCATGTCTATGAAACCAGACATGGACCAAAACACATTTCATTATACTACGTTTTATGAAATATTCCCTTTATAAAATTCTACGAAAAGAATCGTAGGAATTTCGAATATTCCCGGTCACTTTTCACGAGGAAGGAACCCCGCGAGAGCCCAGTATTGCATTTTCCGGTGCATGTTCAGGGCTTTGATAACGTAATACGCCATGCGATTACGCTAAGATGATATTCACTTCGGGGTCGCGTACATTCCCGTTCATCGGCGAATTCTAGAAATCGCAGTCGGGACCGAGCGGTAACTTGGCTCGGTCTGAGATAATCGGTAAATCGGTGAAACTTTCTCTATTGTGCGCGGCAAGTTCGCAGGATACGGGCATCAGCGAGGCGGCGGGGGGTGTCCACGGAATAGCAGCCTGATAATTTTGATAAGGGCCGCGTGTAGTGCTGTATATTGCAAGCGTGTTGCATCGCCGCTCACACACCCCTTCTACCGATACACGTACACGGCCGAGACGACTGTTAAAGGACGAGTAGGAAAATGGGTGATAGGACAAGTTAGCAACTTAAATGGGCCGTGAAACGTAGTTGGAATTACTTGTTGTCTACTTGCGAAATATAATACATGGAGACATTTCTATGTACGTATCTATATTCGACGGTAAACTACGGTGTCGAACGCGCTTAACGGCGGAAGAAAAGCACCGAGCCGCTGCCGTACATATAATTTTCGGGACGTGTGCGCCATATTAATTCTCTAGAGGTGGACAGGATTTTAATCGAATACTAAATGACGGTTGGAAACTGTTTATTCGGTGTTTCATCTTGTGCATTTATGAAATGTGATATCGCATACACATTGCTGAATGCAGTAGTTATACTTTTATTAACTTCCCGATTTATAGGGAAGTTATTGTATTTGCTCCTAAAATAAAAAATCGATTTTTTAGCAGATCTCCATATTTCAAGGTCATTGGAGTAATTTTAAGCCTATTTTTAATAAATTGTTCGTGTGCGTGCGTGCGTGCGTGCGTGCGTGCGTGCGTATGTATGTACGTATGTAAACAAATTTTTCGTTAACGTTTTCTAAAAAACTAATAGAGATCAAAATGATCGATGATGCAATCGATGTGTATCAATCTAACTTAGAGCTGATTAGATTTTGTTCTCATTCGGTCCAGTAGTTTTTTAGTTTTTTTTAAGAAAACTTAACTCAATAACGCAATCTAGATCGGAGAATATAAATTTATGAGTGAATAACTAAACGGAAATAAATAATATATATACATATATTATTATTATATTTATGCGTATATAATACTTGTACATGTATACATACAGGCTGCCCCAAAAATATGGAAACAGTAAAATATTTCCAAAATGGAACATTTGTGAGAAAAATGATTTAGAGAAATGTTCTGGTTTCAAAAATTCTATTGAATCATCGTGTCCGTTTGACTTCCAAAGGACCGGTCAAAGTCACGTCAAGGTCAACATGATTTTTTTAATGGAATACCTCATTTTTGATCATGCACTGTGAAAGCTGGCTATGAGACCTCTTCAAAACACTAGTTTCAAACATTTTTTTTATTCGTGATAGATGGTCCTGTAATCGGGAAGTTCCTTGTGTGGCCCGCAAAGGGTCGTACACAAAATAAACATAAATAGCTATATGAATTAAGGGGTTAGTCGCAGTCAGGAAGAGGAAAAACGACATTTCTTTGTGATTTTTTTTAGTTATTAAATAATAATTTGCATAAGAAACAATTAAGTATATTATAAAGCATGTTTTAAAGAACTAAAAGACATTTTTCGTTTTAAGAAACGTTTAATTTATATCGTCGTAACAGCCGATGATTTAAAAACATAGGTTTCGGTGAGCAAGATTTCTCTACACTGGTTTACCTGAAAACAAAAACAAAAGTAGATTTCGAAAATAGATTAGTCTAGCGGGTCCCTGAACGAAGGATTTTGAATAAAGTTAATTTAAAACAAGATAGCGTACATTTGAAGTCGATTTTCAATTTTTTTCACTAAAATTAAGCGATTCAATACAGGATAAAAAAAAAAGTATACAAGAAAATAAAAAATCCTTCGATTAGGGACCCGTTAGTCTAATATATTTTCTAAATCTACCTTTAGTTTTGTTTTTAGGTGTTTTCAGTTTGAAGAAATCTTGCTCACCGCAAACCAAGTGGCCACCCACGCCATCGCCTGTTATGACAAAATGAATCAACCTATTTTTAAAACAAAAATTCTTTTATAGTTCTTTAAGACATACTTTGTAATATATTTACATTTCATTCAGAAAAATTATTATTTAATACCTTAAAAACAACACACAAGAAACTGTCCGTTTTCATTTTCCTGACTGCGACTAACCGCTTAAGCGAGCAACAATAACCAGCTAATTATGTATATTAATCGATTCTCTATGTTCAGGGTAAAATGGGACGTCGAAGGAAATTTACACACTTGATTTACGTCAAAAGACCGAACTTTATTATTCGAGAGTTCAAATCAAAATATCCGAAGACTCGCAATATGATATTCTCACCCGGATGAGAATTCTGAGAATTATCGGACGACTGTTTCGCTCAGGATTGAATTTGTCTCGCGAAGTAACGACCGACGACACCTCGCGATGCCTCTTCATCGTCTTCGTTGCCACCCCTTAGCCCCCAAGGGGCGCGTCAACTGGACCCCGATCTTGGGAACAAGACCCAATCAGGGCGCCTTTCGTCCCACGCTCACCCCCGTCACGGTGCCTTCCCCCACGGCGTCGAAACTAGGGGTAGGTGGTCGCCTGGTGACTCACGGAAGGCCCAACGCGCTCGTGGGTTTTTCCGAATTTATGCCATGGCCGGCCGCCGAGCCTCGGAACCATGCGGAATACTAATTCTAGGCTTGATATTGACCGTACTCAGCTACAAACCGAAAGCGACATATTTCGCGAGCACGTCATAAACTATTGTTAGCCCTCCGTTCAATTCTCCACGTCGCTCGAGGAAGAATATTAACGACCTAACGGCACACGATTACAAAGGAGCCTAAATTCTGCCAACACTTGAGTTCTATCCGGAACACTCTATGATAGATGAATTTTATTTGAATAATAGAACACGAGAAGAAATTATTTATTTGGTATTACCTTCTTTATATATGTAGGAAATATCCGGGTACTAAGTTTTAAACTCCTTTACGACTTTATTGCTTTTCTTTATTTCGCTCTTACTTCGCTCGTTTCTCCTTACATTCTAACATTCGTCCTCACATTCGTTCGCTGTCTCTTGTACTCTCTCTCTCTCTCTTGCACTCATTCTTCCTGGCACTCTGTCTCCATCCTTGCCAATCATATACTCGTTTACAAACATTCCATCTATCACGCTTCCTGATTCGAGCTCTTCAAACATACTCCCATGCACACCTGATTACGCGCACCATCTCCGCGACTGACGCGTAATTCGGTCTCACATATATTTCTACCAAATGTGATATCACACATAGGTACATTACTAAACGTAACATTTATACTTCCATAACACAGATCAATTTTTGTTTGTATAGTAAGGAATTTTATTTGAATAAGAAATGACCAATATAAATTATTCATTTGTTGTTACATTTTATACTACTGTAAATGTAATATTACTTATGAATTACTGCAAGTATTGTATATTACTAAATAAGTATAATATTTATACTTGTATAAAATGTATTGATTATATGAATACGATAGAAAATTTTATTTGAATAATTAGTGACACCTGAAAACTACTAAATTGATATTAGAATTTGTACTTTGATAAAAATATAGTATTATGCACAGACTACTGAATGTATGTAATATTAAATGTCATGTGTATACTTCCATACCATACGTTAATTATCTACAATCGATGAAAAGGGCACTTTTTGGGAGAGCCAGATGTATCGGGTACATGAATACTGCATATTTCCTTCACATTTGAATTTATTGTTACTTAACTTTGCAAATAGTATTTAATTTATTGAGAGAGTTCGTAAATGTAGTTAAATTGAATTTGTGTAAATATTCGAAATCCTCTTTCACGTTCTCTCGAGCTAGGAAAAACTATTACCCCTGTCCCCTAATTATTAAAATTAATATTTCAGGACGTTGAAGAAAGAAACAGCTAATGTTTCCCTAATGTGTCGCATACGTAATTAAGCTCGTCAGCATAGTCGTTGAAGTGGAGATCATGTTTTCTATAGTCGAGTGGATCCTACAGTATTGGTTTTCTCTTTGGTGGCCATCCATTCCAGGCAACTCGAAAACCCGCAGGGATTTTAGTTACATTATGTTAACCTCTCGAAACTTCTCTTGCAAAAAATAGCTCCTCTAACGATATTCGAGTCTTTGTCAAGAATTTTTCCTTAGGTGATTGGCAAAGTGTTCTTCGATGAGTTACATTCGAGCTACGAGAACTTGTCGACCAAGAGAATCATGGCGGAGAAAAAAGAAAGCCACGCAGTACTGAACCAGAACAATTGTTGTAGTCTTAATGGTAACTGTAGTCTTATGAATGTTGAGAAAGAAACTGAAATTACTTTTTGAGCTTCAATAAGACTAGTATTTCAAATTAGTTTTAATACTAAGGAAGCTATTTTTAATTTACAACTGGTACGAGATTCAAGAATGCAGATATCAGTACATGAATTTTATAATTGTGAGATCGAATTACGCGTCAGTCGCGGAGATGGTGCGCGTAATCAGGTGTGCATGGGAGTATGTTTGAAGAGCTCGAATCAGGAAGCGTGATAGATGGAATGTTTGTAAACGAGTATATGATTGGCAAGGATGGAGACAGAGTGCCAGGAAGAATGAGTGCAAGAGAGAGAGAGAGAGTACAAGAGACAGCGAACGAATGTGAGGACGAATGTTAGAATGTAAGGAGAAACGAGCGAAGTAAGAGCGAAATAAAGAAAAGCAATAAAGTCGTAAACCAGTTTAATAAATTAGTACCCGGATATTTCCTACAATTTATCAGAAGTGGGATTCGCCTACGTAAGTTTTGGTGAGCGCGACGCGAAAGGAACTGAGAATTTCGAAATATTTTGTTGGGTCGACACGTGGAGAGACACGGGAAATCGACGCCATTAGTCGTTCGGTGTGTTTTGAATTTCGAAGTTCGGTATTGCGAGAACACGTGCGTTTTTCTTCTCTGGTCGTGATGGCTAACGAAGGGCAAGGCAGAGAAGAACGGTATTTTCGCAATTTGGCAACGGTATTGCCGGCATTTGATCCTGTTGTGGGCGAGTTCACGATCGACGAATGGATCGAGAAGATAGAACAATACGGGGACCTTTACCAGTGGGACGAGATCGCCGTTCGCCACTATGCCCTGATGAAGTTAACGGGTGTAGCGAGGAGATGGAGGGATAGTTTGCCTCGCATGGACCGATCATGGGTGCAATGGAAGGAACTGCTAAGAGAGAATTTTCCAGCGGATGAAAGCATGGTGAGTGCCAGACTACGAGCTGAAACCTATAAGAAAAAACCTAATCAGACCATCGTTGAATATTCTTATGAAAAATTGTCGACATGTAACAAATCAAAGATGGGAGACCGCGATGCAATCGAATGGATCGTTAACGGCCTTGATAACATTCGACTTAGGGATTACCTAGGACCGTTAGCTCGATATAAAAAACCAAGCGAGTTGTTGACAGATTTGCGAAACGCGGGCAGCTACACAAAGGAACCGTTGGCAACGACGTCTAACGAACGACCCGATAACAACGGCGCGGTAAATCGACGTTCACCTCTAAAGTGTCACGAGTGTAAACAAATCGGGCATATGGCGCGATTTTGTAATAAACCAAAAAACGTGCCAACCTGTTTCAAATGTGAAGCCAGTGGACACATTTCGCGTACGTGTACGGCAAATAGATCGTCTAGGTCGGCGGGAATTACGAACGAATCAATGCAAGCAAATTCGCGGGATCAACCGGTATTCTATATTAACGGAGATACACACCAGAAATATTTCAAAGACGCGATCATTAACGGGCGGTAAGTGAAATGTTATGTTGACTTAGGAAGCAGTGTAGTGGCCTTGCGAAAGGATGTCGCGGACGAACTGGGACTTAGTTATCACGAGACGAAATTGAACTGTTTTGTGGGTTATGGCAAATGACGCGTACAGCTGCTGGGAGTGCTGACGGCTGATATCAGCATCGACGGTGTGACGGTGAGGACGGAGGTGCATGTTGTTCTGAAAGGGAGCCAGGCTGTGTCCCTTTTGGTTGGTCATCCATATACGGAGAATCCAGAGGTGATCGTAATCAGCAGAGCAGGGGAGCTGCGGATAACGGGCAGAGAGGACAACCCCTTCCAGATCGAGCCACAATACGCGAAAAAGAATGTGCTCCATGCTGATAAAATGTGTGTTATTCCAGATAACTATTTGGGACACGTTACAGTTGCGGGGGAGGGGGGGGGGGGG
>NC_071977.1:17237673-17257907 GCF_026283585.1 Hylaeus volcanicus
AGCAAACTTTGAAGCGTTATAGCTTGAAAACTAATAAAAATCGGGTAAATACATTAAAGCTTAATGAATTCGTCTTGAAAAGTACTATCGCATGGTATAAAAAAAATATATAGTTCGATTTAAAAAACGAAACTTGACAACATCATATCTCGTTAAATAACAAAGTTAACAAAAATTCCTTCTCGCTGAAACATGAGCCCCATTTTATCATGCAATTTCCATATTTGAAATTTTGCATTCAGCCGATAGTTTTGGAGTTAGAGTGCTGTATCACTAAGGCTGGGACACTCTGTATAATTCAATATATATATCAAAATTAAAATGTGCCTTTGAATTTTTCTTAAAAATTGGCACGAACTTTCTGGACAACCCAATAGTTAGAGCATCGCTGGACACGCAACCGAACAAAAAGCTCGAAACTAGAGTTTCGCAAGCCTTAATCGTTGATGACTCTTGTCTTTCGCTATACGTCGTTGTAACGGTCCCATTTGTCGACGTCATTTAACCGGAAGACGCGGTGCATCTTCAGTGCAAAAGCTTTGCAGCGTGCGGTTAGCTCGATAGTATGGGTGTCATCTGCAAGGATGCAACGGCTCTGTGTACGCGATAGAAACTTCGCCGACGTCATTAATCTGTCCAAGGCCGGCAAGTAAGTATATTGTGTATAATAATAGACGTTAACTTATTCGGTCGCGGACCAATACGCGGAGTCGATAATACCACGGCCATCTGCCGCCTATCTTATCGCGAAACCCTCTCTGCATACTTCACGCAACTTTGGTACACGGAATATAGTCGGGCCACGGGTGTTTATCGATTATGGTTGCCTCCCGAGGTGCGCGGTCGATTGCTTTTTATCGAAGCTGCGAAAAACACGAGGGATTGATGAACATTAACAAAAACACCGCGCGATAATTTTCTACGTATTTCCTTGGAATCTTAGGTCATGCAACATTTTTGGAACACCCTGTTTACGTTTTCGCAGTCAAACGGTTAAGAGCTGTATCCTCTGATTGATCGTTTCCTATTTGTTGACGTACGCCACTAATTACCAGTTGCAAAGGAAGTATGTAAATGTGCGAGGATTATTAGGTAAGCAAAGATAATCATAAGGTGAGAATTTTTCACGGATGGAGCGTAATGTAAATTACAGTAATGCAAATTTCAGTTCCTGCATCTATACGCAGAGTAACTGAATTTATAATACATTTTGCATAACGTTGCACATTTCTGCAGTTAGAAGTCATGAATTATTTTACATATGAATGAATAGTGCTAGATGTAATTTTCTATTATTCGTTATATTGTGACGAGACTCGTTCATATCGCAACAAATCATATTAATAAGGGAATCTTGTACAGTTGAATTATGGTATTTAATTCATTAATTGTTATAGTACATGTGTCACGCAAATTGTAGTATTAATTTCTGTTAATGCTTTTATGCTTGGGACAACTGAATTTGTATTACATTTTGCATACTGTATGCATTTGTCGCTGTTAGAAGTAACTAATTGCTTTGAATATGAATAAAGGATACTACATTGCGATTGCACATGAGAATTAATTATTATTAACCGTTACATTTTAATAGAATTCAAAATGTTTAGAATCAACTGTATTAGAGCATTATGATGCAACAATAAAGAAGGAAATCTTGTATAGTTGCAGTATAATATTCTATATTAACAAAAATTTATTTATTCACAAATTGAGAACTATAAAAAAATGTAGTAATAGTTTAGAAACATAGAAACGATGAAAAATGTTCATATAAATACGTGCCATACTTATTAATAATTTATCATGAAACACAACAAACAGTGTTCGCAAGTATATTATTAAATTTAATCTTAAACAATTGACTTATAAAAACCATTCCTGTCAATTCTACCATTTATTCACTAAGGAGCAATGATCTTTGACGTTTTGCGCTATTCCCTCTGAATTATCTTAGTGTTAATTTCAAATGTAAATTTCTTAGAAATATCGAGTAGTTTCAACTTTTTCTTTACATATACAGCGGGGAAAGCGTTAAATATTCTACACATTTGTCATAAGAATTATTATAATTAAAACACCTTTCTAAAAAAATAGAAAATAAAGAAAATAAAAAAAATTCTGCTTTCATAAAGAAACTTTGCTTTCCACGGAAATACACATTCGTGCAAAATATGTACAAAGGTACAATGGTATATTTACAAATTCGCATAACTCTGGTACATTTCCAGTACAAAGAATTACAGTAACTTGTACGCAATGTCGTCTCCGTCGTTGGCGAATTAGGGACGTGCGCGGAATCCAGCGGGTTGGATGGAAGGCTCCTTCGACAAGCCTCAGGTTTTTCAGAAGGGGTACATATGTAAACCCGATAATGGGACGGCCATTTGCCACCAGCTCGATCGTGCATCCCTCTCGCGTACTTGACGCAGCCCGTCTCCACTGTATGCAACACGCGGCATCGCATATCGATTAGAAGCTTTCGTGGCAAACGCGGAGGAACCGCGTACGCGACAACCCGGAACACGCCTGCAAACCTAATAACGCGAACATCTCCAATGGGCGGGATGGGGGACGAGTAATAAAGTGGCGCGTCGTAACCCAGACAGTTCGAAAAGGAAATTGTTCAGGACAATGCATCGAATGGAGTTTGTCATAAAGGGTTTCCCAAGAAAGACCTTCAGGATCTTGTTTTTTAGTCAAACACAAATGGTATGGGATATTTGCAATCTTCAATTTAAATAAAAGTAGGTACGATTATGATTAAACGTGAGAGATAATGTCGGTTGAAGTGACAATTACAACTATCCCGGTACTTTATTATCGAATGAAATCCTAAAGCTTCCTTTGGTAAACTCTGTACTTGGAATTAAATTTAATAAAAAATATAATATACTTTATATTTTTTATTTTATATTTATTAATATAAGATAGGAATATTATAAATATTATTTATCCGCGTACAAACCATCGTAATCAAGTAGGTTAAGCTCAATATTTGGTCATTTATTTTATACAATCAGTACTGACATTTATTAATTAAATATTGAATTCATAATAAATTTATCATTGATATATCATTAAAATTTATTTTATTTCAATGTGACAAGAGAAAGAATTCTATTAAAATTTTCAAATATTATTCAAAGTAGTTCCTACGTTTCAATATGTTTCTCTCTTGTTAAAAGTATTCACCATATTCTTTCCTACATCCAAACTTGGAAAGGAAAATTTTAATTTTCATGCAATTCTGGAGATTCAAGGATTGAAACGACACAGTAAACAACGTTTGTATTATACTTGACAAAGAAGAGTATTCGTTAATTAAAAATTATTAAGTTATGTAATCAATTATATGTAATAACTAATAAGTCTGGAATAACTTTAATTACTTTTATCTAACAATAAATTTAATTATTCCTTACCCAGATTAAAATTCACCTAACTCTGGTTTCCAGTCCTGGGGATACAGCTACCCTTCATCATCAACTTAAAAAGAATATTTTTTATATTGTAAAAGCATGCTAAATAAATGAGAAAGGTCTCATCGTCAGACAGATCGATCGTATCGTTTACTTGGAATGAATTTCAAATAGAAGCTTACTCTTCAATTATATTCAAAAACAACTACACACCCCTTTAAAACTGCCTTACCTTTTACTTACAACGGTCGCTTAAAAAATAAAATTCATAGCAGAAAACTGTTTATGGCAGCATGAAGTTCCTTGGTATGATAAACTGTCATTTTCCATTTTGTCGAGCCATATCTATAAAGGCCTCTATCAGAGGTCTTGAACAAAGAACAAAAGACTGGACCGCGATGTTGTAAAGTCACAAATAAAGAAGTGAAAAAACGTAGCGCCGCGTCGGAATTTTGGTTCTACTCCAGTTGGGGGTGGGGAATGGAATTCGGGGGTGGTTGAGGTGGTAGCACAAGAGCGGAAACGAGGCGAATTTGAGGAAAGCTACGGGGCCCCGTGGAATTAATAATGATGAAAGAGCGAAGGGACAGAGTCGAGTACGCCGCGACCGTATATGTCACGATGCCCCATTATGCTTATGAATATAAATGCACCCTTGGGGATAGCCGCAATAAATGCCGGCCACACCGCCAACGGATCTCTGAATTCTGCTGGAAGGACGCGCGCGAGCACACGGGGTGCCCGCAGAACAACCAAAATAAAAGGCATCTCCCACGCCCGTCGACCAGTTTTTCTTCCTTTCTTTAGAGTGTGGTACAGTGGTGCACAACTGGGGTTAACATCTCCTAATCGAGAAACAGAGTACCCTTCAATCCTCTGGAACAGTGAGGTAACACATTAATCTATTGAGAGCGTCCTCTTTTATTTTTACCAGTTTCGAGGCACATTCGTGATCTTTTTTCTGCTAACGTAATTGACATAATTTTTTGAAATTTGGTACGTTAGTTTGTACATGTGTATTGAGAATTCTGTTAACACATTTGTGACCACTGACTTGAATTCGCGTCACTTCAAATTCTATTCCTGGTTATCAAAAAATTATGAAAATCTTTTTATTTTATACACTACATATTTACAATATTGATATTTCAAAATACATTTTGTAATTTTTATCTTCGTCCTACCGATACAAGCTTGCAATGTCCAGCATCAGAATTTTATTATTTTCGTTAGTACTCGGTATTAGAGACGTAAATATCTGCCGGTCGCGAATGTATTAAAATGTGGCCTGATTAATTTAATTCAATTTTAATTTTGACAGACCAGTAAAGGAAATTAGATAGTATGTGTACGACACAATAAAATTAAGAACATCAAAATACTTGATGACATAAAATAATAAAACAAAATATGTACTTGTTTCTTTTAAACATAAATAGAAAATGTTTGATCATGCTCCGCATATGATACAATCGATCATGTTATATTTTATAATTGAACGATCAAACGAACTTACCTGTTGTGAAGTTCAATCGTAATTATATGTAGAGTCTCGTTCGAGATGATTATACCCCGCCCCACAGTGCGTCCACTGTGGACAACATAAGACACACATAAGTGAACAAAATTTAATATTAATATATATCACAATATGAGGCAGATTTCTATCGTAGAAAATGTGTGTCAGCGTGGAAATTGTTATAAATAATCATGTATCAATCATTTGTATCCATAATGCAATCTTTATCTTTAAACAAACATACAGACAAAACGGCAAAGAATATCGTGTGTTCTCAAAATATTTGGATACATTATTTGTTATATTTTAAGAAACATACAAGTTTTTTTGCAAATACTTGCAACGTTCGGTTTTATATAATTTTTAATAAGATACCGTACTGTTGGTGTAGGGTCACAATTGGAAGTTAAAAATTCTCATTTAATTGATTTATGGATTTCTATAAAAATTATTTTGCACATCTTCAGCCAAAATGAAGCATATTTTGTTAAATAACATATAGGAGCAATTTCTATTATTTATGAGAAAAAAATTCCTAAAGAATTCGAAATATGGACTACTAAAGCGACAATTTTACAATATTACATCATTTTCCTGTATGAAAATCATAAACTCATACATACTGTTGTATTCAGAATAAAAAAAAACGCTTTTACTGATCCAGAAATAAAACAAAATTTTTAAAATTTCAAGGGGGGGGGGGGATTGAAAAAAAAACTTTCTTTTTTTTTAATTTGTTGGTATTGGTTTATAGGCCTCTAAAAACAGTGTAATATTTGCTTGAACATTTTTTTGAAATCTCTAATCGTTTCCGAGCAAAAGTAAAAGGGGCGGCTCGGATAAAAGGGTTAATTTCTCCCTCAAAACGTAAAAGTCGCACGTACTGAGTGATGGTGTAATTTATAAGAAGGTCCCACAAACAAGTATACAAAGTTTCATCAAAGTCGGGGTTTGTTAATTTTTTGTTAAATTTGTTAATTTTGTTGTGATTTTATTAATGTTTATACTTAATTTTAATTTTTTTTGTGAATAAGTAGCGATATATTCATATTAGTAATGAAATTTTGATTTTTGTCCACAATTTTGTTATTTGTCCGCACTGTGCGCCCTGAGGAAACCTGATGTGTTATTTATTTTTCCCCTGAGTCCCACGCCTAGCAGCAAAGATTGCAAAGGGGTTTTTATTATTTGATATCGGGACTTTAAGCAACATGAAATCGGATTGGGAACGACGGACGCGACAGACTAGCTGTAGCGCCCTTATTTTTTAAAAAGCTCTGAATTCGTGATACCATTGAGTGGAATGTAGACAGTACTACAAGGTAATTTCGAAAACGAGTCTCGTAATATAATGTCTATTTGAAACACGCATAAATCTTGGAAGTCGGTCTGAACAAGCCAGCAAAATAAAAAATAAACTTAAAGCAACGTTAGAAACATCATTGCAATCTCGTTTCTTAACATTTTCTTTTAATGAAGTTATTTATAAAATGTTGACTTTCGAGAAACTTATTGTATATTCAAAGGTTCTTTAAAATACTTTACCTTCTATTTGCTTTTTATATTTAAATAAAGCAAAGAATGACATCGGTTCTTGAATGCAAATTATTTATCATTAAGTCTTAATTATATAGTAAGTTACATTTCAATAATTAGATGTTTATATTCTTCATCCACATTCATAACTTGTTTACAAATGTAAATAGCCAAATATACTCATAGAAAATATTTATTGTTCAAAGTCTTTCGATAATAATAATGATGAGACATATTTTGAAAAATTGTCACAGTATAGACTTCATATTCGTATAAACTTTATAATTTGTAGTTAACTTTATTTTCCGAGCCAGATGAACATGATGAGAGGGCCGAATTCGCCCGAGGGTGAGACTTTGTGCACCACTGTATGCGTCCTTTCGTTTCTGTACTTTTTCTCTCGCTTCGTACGCGAACGGTACCGCGCGACGGCTGGCATAAAAGAATAATTAAAATAAAATAGGCTCAGTGTAATTCTGTCGAAATTACACGCAGCTACAATAACGGTAACAACGAAATGGTTAATAAGGGAGTGCACCCTTCATGCGATTCCGTAGCTCACTTCTGACTAATTGCGTTTTAAAAAAATGTTGTTCATCCCACGGTAGTGGGAGTTCAGAAGTAAAAAAAAATTGGCCAGAATGCTAATCTCGCCCATTATAATTTATTTTCACGTGTTACGAGCGATTACGTAGAATTATGCCACTGGTTTTAAGAATGAATACTACGCGTTCTTTAATTAATAGCAGTCCGTCTAAAATTTCAGCTTTCTAGGTTCAAGAGTTTAGCCTAGACGTTGATGAGTTAGTGAATCAGGGCTTTTATTTATACATATATAGATATCCCAATAAAAACAATTGTACATTCTTTAATGAGATGAATAGTAATGCTTCTCGGAATTTACTACGAGTAAGGTATTGAATAATACTGTTTTCTACGCTTTTGTTCTTCCGACAACTTACAAACTCGTATCAGCAAGTTTGCGAACCCGAGTTTGAGAAATGCTGCTTGGTAGGATCCCCCATTCAAGGATCCTAAATCGATACTTTGACGTTCGAAGATGTCCCATCGCTCGCGAACTTTGCAAACGCTCCAACCGACTTGGAAGAAGAGGAAAAAAGAGGGCGTAACGTCACGAAAACAAGCGGGAAAGTTCATTGACCAGTGTTTTCGCAGAGGAGGATGCTCTCAATCGCTCCTGATTACCGCGATCGAGAACTCGTTTTCGTGTCTGCATAATTCATGAGGTTCCAAGCGGGCAGTCGTATAAATCCCAAACATTCCGATACCTCGTTCCCGCAACATTAAACGGATTCCAGGACCGAAAGCGGGATGGGGGCAGCCCCGTCGAGTAAATAGGATGAGGGTCAGTGAAACTCGGGAACATACGACGCACAGTGATTGGGAATCCCCAAAAGCCTCCCCAAGAGTGATAAACTTCGAATTCCAACCTTCGAAATAGTATAACGAGACTCCACTCTATAGTAAATGTCAGGCTATTGTATGTAACAGTGTCGAGCAAATTTTATTCTGGATGAAGAACAGAAATTCTATTACGTGGTCTTCGAGTAACTGCGTACTTAGACACGATTTCCAATTAGCACAGTTGGCATGTCGTTAACTTCAAAATTTACATTCGTACTCTGATGAACATCTTTAACATGCCTACCCTCATAAATTACTTTAACTTCGACATTTACCTGTTTGTTTAAATATCTTCAATTTTGACATTTCTACTTTCATAACTAACTGTAATTTCAATTTGACACTTCTACTTTCATGGAGAACTTACTTGTACAGTGACAATATATATTACTTATTATTATTGTTAATTTCTTGCAAAATCGATGAGGTGCATTATTTAATAAAATAGCAATTTATTTAAAGTTATTCAAATGCAAATACGTTCCTAAAAAACAGTTTCAATTTGCATTTAAGATATAAAAATTTAATTCTACGATTCACTGTCAAGAAGTCTAGAAATACTGTAGTTCGATATTTCATATTTCTTAAAAGAATGAATTTTTGAAATTTCTTGGTACGCTTCAAATGACTTCCACTGAATTGGCATAGGCAGATTGGACGTTCGTTCCAGCGCATGAGAAATTCAGTGCCCGAGTGTGGTGTGCACAGTATTAATTTAAATCGTGAAGCAGTGGGTTAATAAATAAATGAACCGAGCGGGAAAGGAATAAATATATTCGCCGTGAAACGAATACGTTTTCCACGTGGTAATTTAATTGGGGTTGTCGGTATCATAAAATATCCGTTTTAGTTTAATACTTCCTCTATGTCCACATTTCGAAACAGAATGAGATGTATTCTGGTATCCAAGGGAAACTTCATTGCGGTGTGGAAAATACCTGAATATGCTCCTAAACGAAGACCGGTGGAGCATGTTAATTAATTACAGTAAAAAATTTTCATTGCTCAAGGAAATGTTTATTTAATTCGACCAACGAATCATCCGACGCATACGAGATATTTCTAAATATTAAGAGAATGAAGCGCGAGTACAATGTACATATCTACTTCACATTTTGCGTTATACGATGCGTTATAATTGATTTGTATTTGATCGGCATAGCACATATTAATCTAGACAGTGACATCACCTTTACGTAGTAAAGATCTGCTGTATTACGTAATTAAAATTGCTGTTTATATTAATGGTAATATTGCCAATGGTAATTAGTGAATAAATGGAAACTTGGAAATATTGGTCGTAGTGGAGAAATAATATTTACATTTAATTCAAATACAATACAAACGAAAAAATGATTTCATATCTCTACAAATAAGCTTATTGTTGGATGTGTTCACAATGTAAAAAATGTAAAAATTAAAAATATATCAAATATTTCTTCATGAACCTAAGAGTATGCACATCTGCAACAAGTTACAAAAATCGATAGCAAAGATCGCAATAATTTAACGAATAACAAAACTGAACGGTTTCAATAAACGGCGAGCACCTGAACTAGTGGCGCCACTGCTGCTTAGTTCTGATCTAAAGCCTCGTGTGCAACAAAGTATTATCTGTAACATTCACGAGGGTCTAATAATAGCAATTTTTATACTTTCTTAAAACTGTCCGCTACTGACGCTCTGTTTTCTGTTGTTGTACCTACCTTGGCCTACTTCAGAGAATAAATTTCCACGCACATCGAGAGACAAAGTTTTCGAACGGGGCTGCTCTGCGATTATCGATCCTTTCCTCTCGCGATTAAAACGTGTAACGTCCTTCTCGGGTGATCATTTTTCACGCTCTTTTACATGAGGCGTCCAAGTATACAGGTTGGCGAGGTTCCAAACGTTTGAATCGTTGTTCGACCCGATATCATATCTTCTCCGCGTCTTCTCCCTTTCACGTTTCACCATTTGAAACTCTTCTGTCCGTTTTATGATAAAACTTTTATCGCGCGTCGGTTATCACCGTTTGGCGCAAGTGTATCGATCTCGCGTGGCACAGCTTCACACCCCGCTGCCAAATGTGTCGAATTATCGGAGCGTTTACGAGAAGGTGTACTTAGTCAGTTCACGACTTGAATCCGCCCGCTGTTTCCGGTGATTCCAATTCGAGATCGTTCGGTCTCATCCTCAGCTAGACGCAAATCTATTCAACGTTGAACAGTCTTGTTAAGTGGAATCCACTTGGAAAGAGTGCAGTTTCTGAAGAATTATTTAAAATTAAGGTAATTATAGAGAACAGATACATCTTCTCCCATCTCGATGATTTTTAAATATGTTGTAGAAATCAACATTGTGAATAACTTTTTCCTATACATATAACCGTCCCTCGGACGTCCCTTCCGGATGGGATTTTCTCCATTTCCCTATTTACTGGAAATTTCATGCTTTTTAATTTGTGCGAAGCAATAAACTGTTGTGTTTATGTTACAAACTCAACTGTAAACAGTTCGTCAATAAGAACAGTACGAATACTTGCTTCTATATTTCTACCGATTTTTCGTATTTTCTTGTTAATTTCGCCAACTATATAAACTAATAATTGTTGTTTGAACTATATCTATTCTAAATTTTCGAGAATATGTAAAAAATCATTGATTATAAAAAAAGAAGTTAATAAACTAAAATTTCATACAAAACTTTCTGAGAAATTGATCGGTGTACGAATACATTCTACACACATTTTACTGTATTTGCAAAATATCATTGCTACTACTACAATGAATATTGCGTATAACTACGCATCTGTGGCAATGTGTATGTAAGCGTTCAGTCGTAGATTGTTTAGGCTCGGAATACATATACGCGTCTGTGAGTTTCCGTAATTTCGAGGCATATACTTTTTGCGCAAAATTCTTTTACAAAAATTGAAAAGCATACGTGTCAACTATACGCATGCTGGAGGCTGCGCCCTCCAGACACTCTGCCAGGCGGGGGGTTTCGCTCCCTCGACCTCCCGCTAAACTATAAACACCCCTTAGGTTAACCGCGTATACAAACCTGCGTGGTGCGCTGCAATACTCGTGGTTGGGGGCTTCGACCCGAACCCCCCGCCGGGGGCCAGCCCCCGGACCCCAATTTTTTTACTGTACGAATACAGATCATGCGCTATTTTATATGTATAAATGAGTTCGAAAAAGATTGAAACACGAGCCGACCAGCGAATGATAGCTAACGCATACAGACTAATAGTCGTGTACGTGTATTCCGAGCCTAAACAGTAAAAGTAGGAATGTTGATTTTTACAACATATTTAAAAATCATCGAAATCGGTGAGGATGTACCTGTTTTCTATAATTATTCTCTCCTGTTTATTTGCTTGAGAAGAGCAGAACTGCGAATAAATTATCATAATGTATTAAAAAGTTATGTTGTCTTATGTTGTCAAGTGTTCTATACTGTTGCGTTAAAATTGTGTTGTGTTATATGTTGTTATGCTGTTGTATTATGTGTACCATTGAATTATGGTGTCTCATATTGCATTGTATTTTACTATACAATGTTGTGGTGTAATGTGTTAACCTGTTTGATAATATGTGCTTTTAAATTAGGCTGTGTTTTGTTATATTACACAGCATTACGCTGACTTAACCTGCCATATGTTGTATATTGTTTTATTATGTTATCATATGTTATGTACTGTTGTATTATGCTGTGTTATATTATGTATGGGGTTCTTTAATGTCCTCCTAGGCCCAGAGACCAATAGGTTACCTACTCCCCATCGAAATCCAGTTAGAAGTCTCGATGTTTTTCAAGAACTAGCTTCCTCTCCGTTGTTCAATTAATCAAGGTGCTCGAAGCCTCACTCAACTCTAACCGTGATCGTTGTTAAGGATGTTTCCTCTCAGACTTTCTTCTGCTAATAGAACTCAATACAACAACACAAAGGGATCTAACGCGTATCGCCAGGGTAACCAATCAAAATTATCGATGCAAAAGTCTATTGATAACTTAATGAAATTCCCTTCCGCTTTGTTCGTTACGCCATAATGAAAAACAGAGTTATTGGACTTCTGGCTATGCTTTGACACCTTTAAATAGATATTACACCGTTGTGAAAGGACGCGGCTGCGAATGAAATTACGCGTGAAATGCCGCGGCGGCTGGCCGGATTTTACCCCTGATTTCCACGAAATTCGCTTCGGTTGTTCGTCTGTCGAAGATTGAGAGCATTCATGATAATGGTAATGGTATTTTTTTTTTTCGGTAACGTATGGCGCAGCGCGCATCGATACGATTGCACGTACATTGCACTTATTCCTTAACATATATTCGTCAAAGTTAATACATTTTTCTGGATCAACCTTTCATCGCTTTGATTGTACAAATTTTACCATGAATACATTGAACAAATTCATTATGGTGTTCAGTAATTTAAAAACGAAACAGTAATATTCTTCAAAAAAATTACCTTGACTCTTATCTTTGTATTTCTTTGTGAATTTAGTTATCTGCCTGCCGCAGATGATAATTCTTTACTGGATAGTTTCATTACTACTGCCGAGTAATATAATGTGGTGTTTTTTTTTAAAGGACGTTATGTCATTTCCAGTGGTAAATCAGGGTAAAATTCTATTTATTCTACCAGGTTTACATTTCTAATTCCATAATTTTTCGTTATTTTATTTTCCTTTAATATTGTATTAAGCTTGTAATTTAGTTTGTCGAGGGATTTAGTTTTTTGATAAATGTAGTGTTGGTTTGAGATTATCAAGCACTTTTGAGAAGTATTTTTTTAATGCGTCCTTTGTATTTAACAAATTTACAATATTTAATAACGAGGCAATAAATTGAAATTAAGTAAAACAATATCCAACATCGCAAGAGAAAACAATTTTAAATTATTATATTTATAATTTTTTAATACTATTCAAACGTAATTGAGTTCTTGGACAAATACTATCATCATGACTTGCATTTGATTTATTATTCAGACTGTACTTCAATTCAAATGAAAAACAATTTGTTTGGCACTACCAGGCCTACATTTTCTTTCCATTTTTCTATTTTCGTATTCTAGTTCAAGGTAAACAAAAATATTTACATGTTTTTATTATAGATATCTCTTGTTTACAATAACAGTAACATCACCGTGTCTTATATACGTTCGCTAGTAAGAAGAACGTTAAATTATTATATTATTTCATTCTTGCTGTAAATAATTCTAGTGTTGAAATAATTCCAAACTTTATAATTTTCGCATATGATTGGTTCATAGATCGACTGATTAACAATAACATATTGAAACAATATAGAGTAATATTTCATTATCTTTTAAATAGTTTCTGTGTTATGGAGCAATTCCTTAATGTATTTATCAAATGTGCTCTAAAGCAATAAGGATTTCGAGAAACTGTGTAGTCGGGCTCCGACGTTAGCGATTCACTATGCATTTCATCAATTGACCATTTTTAAAAAGAAGTATCTGAAAAGTTCGCATTGTTTGTTTGTTTCAGTCTGCAGCCAATTCAGCAGAGGGGTGTTTTCCATGCTAGGCTCCGTGAGTCCGGATTCGTTCGACACCCTCCATTCTTACAGCAACACGTTCCAGATGCCTTTCGTGACGCCCTGGTTCCCTGAGAAGGTAAGTACCACGCTTTTCTGCTCAGCTAAATAAAAACTTATAACACCGTTCGAGGGAAAATAGCGTTTATTTTTACCATAGCCTTAACAGATCTTCTTGTCACTTATCGGTCTTCGACGATTATTTCCACGCCTTTCTAATGCTCAACAGCATCCCGACAAAGTAGCAAATCGTGAATTTTATTAAAATAACAATATGAATCTTGAAATAATTCCAAACATTAATATTTATGTATTATTTATTTAATAATTATTGTTTTATCCATGTATTTCTCACTGCCACTTTCGTAAATTAATTTGTTTTTAGTATTTTTACTTTCATGGATAACTGCAAATTTAACATTCCTACCCTCGGGTTTCGCTTTAATTTTATCCTTTGTATATTCACGAATAATTTCAACTTCAACTTCACCTTAATTTTATACGTTTTTATTCTCAAAAATAATTGTAATTTTAATATTCCTGTATTCAAGTGTAACTACAGCTTTAAAATTTCTATTATCCTGATGGCCTTCAATTTTTACATTCCTATCTGTATGAATTTCAATTTTGACACTACTACTTTCATGCAGAACTCTAATTTCGACATTTATATTTTCATGAATACTTTTAGCTTTAAATGGTTTAGAAATCAAAAAATGAAAAATAAAAACACTTTTCTTTAAATTAACATTTAAGCGATTTTGAACAGTTCTGTGCAGTTAAAATTTAATTTAGAATACTGAAAGTAAAAAAGAAACGCGATAAAACTGTAAAAAATATAAGGAAACATAACTGACAACATTCTCGGAGAGAAAACAATCACAGAGTAAAATTTGCAGGAAACCAGAGACGCGGATACCTTGGTTACAGTCATAGAGTACTGTTTTCAAGGGTAAAGAAGGCAGTAAATTATCAAAAAGACAGTGTTAGTCAATTTTGATACAAAGAAATACGATTAGATAACATTTAACACATCCTGAAAAGTTAGGTTTTTGTAATTTTAATTTTGACTTTACTACTTTCATGGAGAACTTTAACTTCAATTTCAACATTTATACTTTTATAAACAACTTCAATTTTAACATGCCTACCGTTGTGAATTACTTCGAGTTTAATAATCCTACCGAGGAATAACTTTCATACTTGCATTTTGAACAAATCATCAATTAATGTGTTCATAATCGTATCACCATTAAAAGATTAATCGTTACAAAAACTATTCCTTTTAATTGCTACCTAAACTTTCTATTAATTCTTCCAAAAATAGCAAAAAGCGTGTCATTAAATAGCTAGAATGAAATATGAAATACTACAAAAGAATAGAACAGTAACTTATGTAAATATGCAAAATCTTATCCAGGATACCTCGTCATCGAACAACAATAAACTCTCTAAATTTTAACATACAGCAGTTAACATTCTCCAAATAAACATCCAGAAATTCTCGCTTTATTAATGTACAAGGAAATCCGCATTTGACCCCATTCCTCCATCTGGTCAGGTCCAAAGCGTCATCTTTGAAGAAATCGCCTTTTCCGCAAGGTTTATCCTCATAGCTTCTACTTGTACTGGTCAAACCAGTACAACTTTCCTTTTTGTTTCCTACATCACTTTCCTGTTGACGGGCCCGTGTGCTCGGGGAAATCCAACCGAAAATCGATAGCTTCTCGCGGAGTCTGCGTTGATAATTAGCGCGGACGGGCGAACGCTCGTCGCCGTAACGCAATCACCAGCTCTCGAACGCACACCCACGACCCTCCCAGTCACCAAATCCCATAAATACATAAATATGTATGGGGTGTGTACAAACATATTACAATTTGAATTTCGAAATGAATCGGACCGACCGAAAATTTATTCGCCGCGTCGAATTGCAACGGTCGCGCATTTATCGGGCCGGCGGTACCACTTGCAAAACTGATATCGTACGTCCATATTGGATGAATGGGCGCCCCTGTATATTTCGACGGGACGGTAAGTGTGAGTTTTTCTATAGATGTGTAACCGTGTACGTGAATATAAGTGCGTCCTGTTATGCGGTGGAACGCGTAACGAACGTTCGTGTCGTTTAAATGGTAATCGGGCGGTAATGCTGATTCGAAACCTCTCCCCCTGTGTTTTTTTTCCACCCTCCCCTCGCTGGTCAATTACGGACAGTTAAGAGCGACCATTTATAAAGGGAAATCTTTTTCAATTTCCATGAGATCTTCAATGGCGTTACGACGTTAATTTTTATTGGTAACCCCGACGAAGGGTAGAGCGTCGTTCCTATAATATTGCTCGGATAAGACACTTTTGTTTGTTTTCCCACGCGAATTCATCTTGTGCTCAGTCTTGCTTCGTAGAAAATTGTTTTGTAGACACAGAAATTTGATGAAGTAAGTTCTTGTCGGGAAGTTAGTGTCGCTAAGGCAATCACGGAGGACGCGGGCGGCGAAGATATTGCACTTCGGAGATTTATTACTCGCGAATATACAGAGTGCCCTGCGGTGAGCGGCATGGTACTCGAGGACGTGATTTTGCATGCAAAAATACGTCGAAAACGTAAAATAACAGTTTTCTGTAAGAGACTATGGTTTTTAGGTAACTGAACATGAAATTTACTTGAGGCACGTGAAGTGAATCAAGGTAACGAACGAAAAGAGAGTATTTTTAAGAATTTTTATACAAATTGAATAAATAATTGTTGGTATCTCTATTGTGATTGTATTCCTACATCTTTCATTATTTTTTATTTGTTCAAAAGATAAGATAAACTAGGCTGCGTTTTTCAAACTTAAGTTAATTTTATTGTCAAAATCAGAGAAGCGTGTACAAAATCCATAATATAGTAAGTCCGATAAGGTCTTTCTTTGTATTGTTGTATGATTTCGCAGATTTTCTTTGCATGGATTAACCAGTCATAAATAAATTGAAGCATTCCTATGAAATATGTGATTATAGTTTTGGATGCACTTATGGATTTGGGAAAGTATTGTGTCGTTGCAAAATGACGATCGTTTACAAACAAAAATTGAAAAAAATGAGTAGAGAATATTCATTTGGATGGGTTTGTCTCTGAAGCATTTTGACCAAACTAAAAATTCATGCGTGCAGTGTTACACATTTCAGCAATATAAACTCGATTAAGACTGAATACGTCTTTCCGTCGATTCATGAGTAATGAACAAGGCCCGTGCATTCAAATGGACCATAATTCACTTAGATTGCTATGTCGCTTCCAGGAACCGAAGGGAGGAATTTACAGAACAAGCCAATATCGCGCATATCCCGAGAATCTTTCCAATGGGCTGTCATTCGTGCAAATATCATAAATATTTACGGTTATATTTCCTCCCCGGCGCGGCGTTCACGCAGATTTCTCTCAATCCAGAGAGAAAGAATACGGTTACAGCTAACGTTTCCTCGAAGGGTTAAATTTGGGTGTTGGAGAATCGCGGTCGAATAAAATCTAAAAGTCGAAGGATCGAGTGGACGTTACATAAAGCCTGCTCGTGTTATGTTCAGGTACTGACGCCGTCCTCTCGTCTCCTGGATTTCGCCATAAGCATGCGTCCGGATTATCATCGCGCCATCATCGACACGGTGCGATACTACGGCTGGAAGAAAATCATCTACCTCTATGACTCCCACGACGGTAAGTTCCCAACCCTCTGACTTTCTCATGCATTTCTCATTTTACAGCGCTACCCTATAGGCTGCATCGCGTTGCGGCAACCCTCGTTTTATCTTCGTTCCTTGTCCCCGTCGTATATGTGACGCTTCTATTTCTATTACATCTGCTAAGGATCCAGCCCCTTTGGTCTCCGGTGGCCAACTGTCTCGCTCCGATGCCGTGGAAAATCGGTAGACCCCGTTCGTTCGTGTATCCGTCGAAATTGTAATCTTGGAATGGTATAACGAAACCTTCACAGGGACGAAAATCGTGAGCGTGGTTTCTATTATTCAATGGTTTTCAACACTTCCTAACCTGCATTATGGAAAGATTCTGTACAGTCGGAATCGAAAAGATAGGACACTCTACTAATGTAACAAATTTTTTTACGATAAGTAACATAAATTAATTTTATTGTATATGCAACATTTCATACTGTGCGTGGTCATAAGTTCCAGTTGACTAAATTAAGATGTCAGTATTTGATATAGCGGTTAATAATTAAAATTAAAGGGGTCCTGTGTAATAGTGATTATTAAGTAAACCTGTCAAATTGATTTTGGACGTTCTATTTTTTAGTCATACCTACAGTCAGTCCCATAAATATTCGTACCTTCTATGTCTAGTAAAGAACTCTGTCTAAATTAAATGATAGGTTTGATATTTTCAAATAAGTAATACATTATAGATTCATACAAGTGTAAAGTTTATTCATGTACATATTTATAAATGAAACAATTATATGAAAATATCAAACCTATCATTTAATTTAGACAGATTTCTTTACTAGACATAGAAGGTACGAATATTTATGGGACTGCATTATCTTTTTGTCCCACTGATTTTCTTCAGTATTTATATTTCTTCAGATAAAATCATATCGAGTATCGACATCTTAGTTTAAACAACTGGAACATTTGAACAAAAACAGCATAAAATGTTACACATACATTAAATTTCGTTTATGTTACCTATTAAATGAAAATTTAGAAATTATTAGGGTGTCTTATTATTTTATTCCTGACTGTAACAGATCGCATCTGCTCCTTAACCTAAACAGTATTCTGTTTATTAATTTAACTCTCTATGTCATGAAGTAATTGTACCTTATGTAGAAAATTTATATGGACACACTGGATATATTTATTTAAATTAGTACAATAATATATTTACAAATCGTACAGCTATGTAGATTGTGGATATTAAATGGATTTTTGAGTAGTGCAATGAATATTTCAAATATTACAGGTAGAAGGAACGTAGAGTTTACAGATTAAAGTGTACTGCAAACAACCCTCCAAGTATATCTTCATGAAAGAAATTTTATGTAATAGTTAATGTAAGCAGTTTACGTCTAAAGTTTTAATGATTTGTAGTCATGTTGGCACACCGTGCTAAGAAGATAAAATCGTGGAAAGCTAGCAGTCAAGTTTAAATTGGCACAGATTGAATATCAACAAATTTACCAATCATACAATCATATTTATGAATGATGGAAGAAATATTTCCAGGATTGTGAAAGGACATTAATGAACATTAGTAATGGAGTAAAAATAATAAATTTCAGTTTAATAAAAACAACTCTTCAAAATGTATCTTGATATGAACAGTTTATTTGTAATCTTATTAATGATGCAAGATTACAATGGCACACTGTAATGGAAAGAGGAAATCGTGGTAAACAGATACCTGTACACTGATTGCATGTGCAGCAAATGCTTCCATAGAAATTGTAATCGTGTAATGGTACTGCACGAGCAACAACATTGAAGCAGTGACGAAACTCGATACCATGCTTTTTATTATTCAATGCTTCTTAAACCGTCATAACCTGAATTGCTTCGGACTTCTGAAAAAATCGATAACGGAACTCCTGAGAAAACGAACTCTATCTTATTTACACTACAATACTATACGGTGGTATAAACAGTTTTTTTGTTTTTGTTTTGTTAAGCCTTCATAAAACTCTCTAATGATGAGAATTATACGGCGTTACATGGGTTTATACATGAACAACACTTACATCTTACATCTTATATCTAACGATTAATACAAAGTGGTTGTCCTTGTTTGTACATTGGATTTCTATCGTCTATAGCAGTCTTTTTCTATTTTTTTTTATTTTTTTTTTTAGATGTACAAATTGCACTCTTTTATAAATTTACAAAGGTGAGAGCACGCTCTACTGTTGAGCTTACGAAGTAAAAGTCTTATATTCATTGGCAGTTGGAAACCACACTTTCTCAGTCTTTTTATTAAGTTGATAGGTGGAGAGTTATATAGTGGACATTGCCAGATTATATGATTCAAATCTTGTATTTCGGCATCACAATTACATTTTGAATCGTTGGTAATACCGACCCGAGAGAATGACGCCGCGAGGCTGTAGTGATCTGACCTGCAACGATTTAATGTTACGATATTTTCTCGCTTAAGCCTCTTATTTGTGAACCATGGTCTTTTGCTATTTTGATGATAGTACAGAAAATATTTTTTGCCTTTATATACACCTTGCTCTCTTGTGAATTTATCAGTATCTGAGTTACTTTAGCGCTTGAAATGTTCCCGGAAATCTGAAAATGGAACGAGATTGCGATTGTCGTCTATTGTTGTAGTCGCAAGTTTGGCTAGCACGTCAGCTTCTTCATTCCCGTCAATACCTATATGTGAGGGTATCCGGAAGAGTTCAATATTCCTGTTATTAGCAGTTTCATGTATGAATTTGTTATACGTTTTTTTAATTTCAAGAATGTATGGATTTACTTTAACATCACTTTTAGGGTTTCTAAGGCTGTGGAGGACACTAAGGGAGTCACAGAAGATTTTAACATTTTGGTGTGAGTGGTGAAGAGCAGTTTTGAAAGCATTGTGTACCGCTATGCATTCTGCAGTATAAACAGAAGCTGTGTTATCAATATTTTCTACGATTTGTATTCCTAATTCCTTGGATATACATGCTGATCCCGCAGATGGTGAGTTTATAATCTTGCTCCCATCGCACAGTACGGAATAAGTGGACAAAATTTAATATTAATATATATCACAATATGAGGCAGATTTCTAT
>NC_071977.1:17262907-17315801 GCF_026283585.1 Hylaeus volcanicus
CAAATCGTATTTAATTTTATCAAAATCGATTAAAACACTGGTTTTTCGGAAATTTACTGTCTTCTTTACCCTAGAAAACAATACCCTATGGCTGTGATCAAGGTAACCGCGCTTCCGGTCTTCCGCAATATTGACTGTCGTTGTTTTCTCTTCGAGGAAGTTGTCAGTTGTATTTTCTTATATTTTTTACAGTTTTATCGCGTTCTTTTTACTAACTTTGTGTCGTCGAACTTTTTTTTTTTTTTAATTTTTTTACCACTTCTATGCTCCAAATTCAATTTTCTTTGCGTAGAATTGTTCAGAATCGCTTACATTGTAATAAAAAAATATAAAAAAAAAGTACTTTTTTCATTTTGTAATGTTCCAAACCCCTTAAGGGAATGGTTTAATTCGATGTTAAATGGAACGGAGGTGGTAATAGTATTGTAATCATAGCAAAAAATACCATAGCGACTGGAAGTATGAAGAATATTTGTGCTATTTATGATGTTGTTAACGCATTCTACTATTAGTTTCTTTTTTTTTTAATTTGACCTTTTTGTTTCGTGAGTGAAAATCATTGATCGTTTTACTTATTTGAATACCAGAATTGGATAGTGCTTTTATCAGGTAGTTGTCGCACAGATATGTGATACGGCTGCTGATGAGTTGCAGCTTTGATTCCGCTAATAGAATATTCGTGATAGCCTAAAGCACTTTTTATTGCAGAGTACTGTATTCTCTCTAGCTTTTCTTTCAAGTTTTTCTGTGTTGGAAAATAAATATAACATGCAAAGTCTATGTGTGAACGAACTAGATTTTTATATAAAACTATGAGTGTGTCTGGATCTGAGCCCCACCATGTGCCCGTTAGAAATTTAATGATGTTTAGTGCCTCCATACTTCTTTTTTGTACATGACAAAGGTGAGGTATAAAATTTAATTTATAATCGAAGAGTTCTCCTAAAAATCGAGTGACGCTGCACGATTTTATAAAACAGTTATCTATCTTGATTTCTATTTGACCCGGGAAAATCTTTTTTTATTGAAATGGAGTATGTTTTACAATACACTGCAATATCTCCCGCAAACTGGGAGATGGACACACATTTAGATAGATTTTTCGTTATATCTGAAACATATATTAAGTAGAGTAGGGGACTTAGAACACCCCCCTGCGGGACACCTTTATAGATCAAGCGAGTAAGTGAGAAATTTAACAAATTTTATTAATTGAGTTGAACAGTCTAACGAAGCCAGTTTGTTTATTAGAATGACGCTATTAACATTATCAAAGGCTCCTTGAACATCTAAAAACGCCGCAATTGTATCTTTTTTTTATTGAAACCATCTTCGACGAATAGAGTTAGGTTGACAATGTTGTCAATACACGATTGGCCTTTGCGAAACCCAGTTTGGCTGAGCGGTAGTAAATTATTGAATTCAAGCCACCATTGTATTATGCCACTATTTTTAATTAGAGTTTCTAAAAGCTTACAGAAACATGAAGAAAGTGCTATTGGACGAACACTTCGGCGGTCTGGTTTCTCGATGAAATGAATGCACGAGTGTTGCCATTCTGACGGAAAGTCACTGTTAGAGTACATTTGGTTATAGATATCCAGCAAAATTAATTTATATTTTAACGGTAGTTTTTTTATTACATCATAATTGATTCCATCTAAACCTGGAGATGAATTGGGATTCCGTTCATTTAGTGCAAGATTAAATTCGGTTAAATTAAAATACTGATCAAAAAATTCGTCCGGATAAGAAATAGGTTCATAAGATGCATCGGTGGGTACCCATGGTGGGCTAATCTTGTTGAGAGCGGAGTTGACCAGATTTTCATTTTGTAGATTTGACTTGACGTTCGTTGGGATCATATTGGCCCATTTGTTTTTAAAAATTTTAGTTTTGTTCTAAGTGTATTTTAAATCTGTACGGAAATTGAGGGTTTTTGTGAACTCTTTAAAGTTTTCTTTCTTTCTTTTTAAACAGTTTTTTGGCCTGAGGTACTTTTTTTGTACTCTATTAGATCGGTGAGATTATAAGTGTGTTCCCATTTTTTCAATGCAGCCTTTCTTAGTCTCTTGATCTTATTGCATTCTTCATCCAACCACGAAACTGGATTGTTGTATATATAAGATTGTTTAAGTATTTTTTGGAGGGGAGTATTGTCCTTGATTGAGTCAGTTACTGTGTTTAAAAATACTCTGTATTTATCGCTCGCCAACATTAACTCAAAGTTTGGCGAAAAGAATTCGGAATAAGCATTGTCTAGAGGTCTAGACAATCAAGAACTTTATCCCGTTTGGTACGAATAGAATTTATTTTAAGAGTTTTCTTTTTGGTAGAAATTTTTATCGACATTAATATTTACGTGAATAGAGTAATGATCAGAACCGAGAGGATCATCTTGCACGTTAACCGAGATTTTATCTGCAATGCCCGTTGTTGATAGTATGAGGTCGATGTTGGATTTCTTATTTCTATGAAAATCTATTTGCGAAATTGTATTTGAGTTATGGAGAAAGAGATCGTGGTTATCAATGGCTTGCAAAAACCTTTCACCATTGCTATCGGAGTTAGCGCAGTTCCAGTTTCTGTGGTGAGAATTAAAATCGCCCATTAAAATACAGTTTTTGTCGTCCCCTACATTAGTAACTATATCCTATTATTATTTTAAAGGTGGGGTTGATGTTTGTTAAGCGGACGCCACACATTTCGATTGTGTTATCGGAAATGTTTATCTGAGTGACTTTCGAAAATGCAATGTTTTTACGTAATAAAACTACGATACCTCCACTAGATGAATGTAACCTATCCTTCCTATATATATTAAAGCCTGGAAACTTAAACTCTTTGTCCGGTTTTAGCCACGACTCGACACCAACGAAAATGTCAACGTTTTTCAATTTGATAGTTAATTCTTCTTTGCGTAGAACTATGCTTCTTGTATTCCAAAACATTAGTCGTAAGCCAGAGAAGTCCAGTGATCGATTACAATGGGACTATTTTTAACTGACTTCGAAAAGGAGAAGGTTACTCAATTCGACATGTATATTTTTTTTTTTATTTTTTTTGTTTGATGCTGCAGTGAAGCTCCTTGGTAGACCATTGCTAGTTGTTTGTCAAAATTAAATCTTCTCCTGGGGAGGTGAGTGTGGAATCTATTAATGTTTTATTGTACTATTTTTGGTCATGTGGTTCTTCTTTTTTGTCTTGGTAATTCATGAAATGTCACTGTCAATGTCTGATGATCCGTTGTTACTGCGGGAATCCTGAGGTTGAGTGGCCAGTTTTTTGCATAATCTATGGAATCTGTTTTTTATACTGCGTTCTTTCAGGAGAGGTTATACATTTCTCATCATTTCTATTTGGGCCTGTGTGTTTGTTGTAAATGTTCTTGATATTTCGGTTGGATCGGGTGATCCATACGCGTTTTCCAAAAAATTTTTTAATTGATCGTAGTTTAAAATGTATTTGGTACCGTTGTGTTCAATTTCTTCTTTGGCTGGTCTAAGCATTTCGTCTATTTTTTCGCAGTTTGGGTTGGGTGAAATGGATCGTGTCGTTTTTTTTGTGAGCGTTGATGTTTTTTTTTGCGTTTAGAATAGTTGTCGGAGTCTTACATAAAATTCAGGTCGTCCAGAGTTACGTATTCTAGAACGTTTTCGAATGAAGTCTGTGAAAGTGCTCTTTTAGTGCCGGTTTTAATTGTTGGTGTATCTATCGATAGTTCGGTTGGAGGCGCTGTCAGTGGCTTCGTTGGTTTGGGTTCTGTAATGGCATTGAAGGGATGGTAATGATTGACGTGTTTAATTGATAGATCACTGGTAGGAGAAATTCCGTTTATTTTTGCGACTGTCTCCAAGGGTGACTCGTACCAGACTAACTCGTCAAGTCCCGCCAAATCGTGGCGTGCCCCCTCAGGGTGCCCATGGCCCGTTGTCTTGCGGGGATGCCATTTGGCAGAGGTAGCGTTTGCTGAAGAAGGTGGCAATGCAGCGGAATTTCCCAGGGTCCTAGATCTATGGCGGGACCAGCCGATGGTCGCCTGACCTCTCGTCGAAGACCCTTGAAGAAACTCAGGGTTTATGACACTAGCGCTTAACTATCGAGGCCGTTGGCAAACCCTAGCTACGTGCATGCTTTACAAAAACTCTATTCGTTACAACGGCTTTCTAAAAAATAGTTCTGCTATGGTTCGTGTCATAAACCGTGCTAGCCGTTTGCACGTTCGAAGTCTTTTCAAACGATTACAGCTAGCCGCTACAGCATCTTTACTGGTTGACGGTTGTAGTGCTGGGGTTACATTTTTGCAGGATCTGGCAAGGTGACCTTCTTCCTTGCATAGAAAGCATGTTAATTTTTCCGTCGTTAAGTAAATCCAGTAGTCAGTATTGTCGTTATTAATCGAGAGAGACTCTGGAATTTCTGGTACTTCATCTGGTTGTATATACATTTGTCTCCGAAAACTTAAGACGTGGGAAAAACCGGGGTCATTCATACCTGCTCTAATGAAAGTGATTGGGGATACCGGGTGGATACTAAGTTTTGAGAGTTCTTCTGTAATGATGTAATGTTGTATGGTATAATGGAACAGACGTTGGATAGGATTAGTGGCCTGATTGTTAGAGTGTGTGCTTTGGTAGGATTCTCAGTTAACTTGTCGGCTATTTCCTTGCTGCTTAAATATAAACAGACACGGCTTTGCGAGATACGAGACACAAATCTGATATTTATAGGATCAATCATTTTTTCCGATAGCCAAGGTGTATTCACGAATTGAAATTCCTTCGATTGCATCAAGTACTATTGCTTGTTCTCTCGTTGGAAATTGTACTCTTTGAGTCATTTGAGCGTAGGAGGTTGTGGTAGGTGATTTTCTGTACTGTGGAATCCATGACTTTTTGAGGAGTGTGAGACAATGAAGCTCCTGTAGTCAGAGGCTTCGTTGTGCTTTTCGGAATACACGGAAAGTTTTAACACTAAGATAACGTAGAATGAAAACTAAATCACATATTATTGTTACACAGACACAATGCTGACACTGTAAATAGCTGAATAGACTCGTTGGCACGAACACGTAAATACGTCTTGCTCGGACCACGATTCAAGCCGAACTCATAAACTTCAGTTCTGACACATTAAAAAGCTAATCAGTTCTATTTGGTTGAAAAGTAAGAGTTTTTTGAGAATTTATTCCAAGTAAAAGATAGAACAAACAGGTCTCATGGTTTTGTCATTAAATATGCATATTATTATTATAAAGAACATACTTTCGTGTATCGATAAAATAAATAATGTCGATTTCTTGCTAAACGAAAAAGAACACCTGTATGATGGGATGGATATCTCTACTTCAGGCTGAAATAGTTTATAATCATCAGGTAGCTTTTTATACCGTGACTTTGGAAAAGTAAACAAATTACTAAATTGACGAAGTTGTAACGTTTTAAATGAAAATTCGATTTTTTAGTAAAGAATTCACTTTTTGTCCAAGCATAAAAAAAACTGATAAAGATAAAAGTATTACCCTAGTTTGGACTATAAAGGAACACTCGAACCGTGTCGATGTATGTATACTACTCCCTTTATGCTCCGTTCTCTTTGAATCTTCACAGCTTTCACAAATTTTCGAATTTGCCAAAAATCTAGCACTGCGGTACTTCGTAGACATCAAACGATTGATGGATAGAAACATTTTTTTTTCATTCTGTTTAACGAAAAAAAGCTGATTTTTAACATCACTCTAGAATTCAGTTCGTTCGATCGTTATTTGTACTCACAGATTGTTTAGAATCATTTACCTTTCCTTAACTAAATATTGGAATTGGAATTTCTGCGTATGAAATACTTATTTTCAAAAGTTGTAATTCAGAAGTGTAGTTTCTTTTTTATGGTGTTTTAACGTCACAAAAAGTGGTAGATTTGAAGTAGGAGATTTGAAGAGGAATTGTATTACTACAAATTATTGAAGTACCTATGGAAGAAGTAAATCAGCAGGAATAATTTAATATTCAAAGAACATTGTAAATTCAATGACAAAATTTGTCCTTAGCGAATGCATGACAAGATACATTTGCATATTTCAATATGAGACCGTGTGAATTTTAATTTCATACCGACACGGTCTAGTAACTCGTAAAACTCGGATTTTTCAGCTGCTCTTAAACTAAGCGTGCAAACGAAAATATATGTGACACTGAGTTTCAATGCTTGCGGTAAATACACGCCTCTGTGAACTAATACACATACAAGAATATGCACTTGGATTGTGCTTTGAACGTACATAAGGAATCGTGGTTGACATTGAGTAATGCTTGTTTCGATAACCACAGAAAAACCATTTGCGGAAACGGTCACAAATCACACTTAACGAGGTTATCTCGTTGGAAATTGTAATGATAACGAGAGTTATCATTCCTCAATAACAACAGTTATTATTGCTGATCAAATGATAATAACTAATTCCTTATTTTATTCATTAACTCATAGCAGAACTACTTCATAGTTGTTCGTTAAAGTATCTTATTTATACATATCAAGGATAAATATTTGTTTGCTTTTGTAGTTAACGATAGTCAAGGAATATCTGACTTATGATATATTAACACTTAAAATATTATTCCTGACTCAATTGGCGATTTTCATAATACATTTTCAATATCAACATTCAGTTACAAAATTATAATTAATTAAAAACAAGTTCATACAAGTTTTTGAACCATCATCACTTTAATTATAATTGAAGTTCTGCTTTGGTCTATAACAAACTTTACTATTGAAAGAACTATTGAAGAAAACGTTGTAAAATAAACAGCATGAATTGATTGACGTATTATAAAATCATAATATAAGGAAATCAATTAGTTGAAGAAACAAATTAATTGTTCGCTCTGTCAGGTGTGACACATGCCAGTGGCAACACAATGACATTGTTAAATCAATAACAACACAATTCATAACGGTTTTCTTTCGATTTTTGATCAAATAAATTTAAAAAATAATAATAAAGTAAAACTAACAGTTATATAACAGTATCAGTCTTATGTAATTAAATTGTTCTATCCTTTTTTCTTCGACTGCAGTTCCTTTTACACAAACGAAGTATCGAGTATATACAGTGGGTGTAGAATGTATTCGTACACCGATCAATTTCCCAAAAAACTTTTCAGTGAAATTGTAGTTTCTTAACTTCTTTTTTTATAATCAATGATATTTTACATATTCTCGGAAGTCTCTAAGATAGATATAGTCCAAACAATATTTACTAGTTAATATAACAAAAAACTTCAAAAAAGTCGAAAAATTACGCCAAGTACATGAAAATGTGGAGGACTCAAGGAGTTATCATTGAAAACTAGAAGATCCCCATAAAAAAACTACAAGAAAGTAAAAAAAGATGTGAAATCGAAATGAGCTGCCAGGTGTTTTGCCTAGATTTCCGCGGCCTGGAAGTCAAATGCTTGGCGTGGCCAGGCAAGGCATTCTCAGATCATCAATACCCATACTTTCTCTGTCACACTTTCAGGTAATTTGTCAATTTAAAACTCCGACAATATTATGAATACACTTTCATTGTATTGGGTTTTAAAATATTTCTAAGGTCATTCATCGACGCCAATACCTTTACTCTCGCAAGCTTTCAGATAATTTGTCAGTTTAAAACTCTGACAATATGAGTACATTTTCATTATTTTGCGTTTTAAAATAATTCTTATTCATCGACACTTTGACCTTGCCTGGCCACGCCAACCATTTGACTTCCAGGCCGCGGAAATCTAGGCAAATCATCTGGCAGCTCATTTCGATTTCGCATCTTTTTTTACTTTTTTGTAGTTTTTTTATGGGGATCTTCTATTTTTCAATGATAACTCCTTGAGTCCTCAACATTTTCATGTACTTGACGTAATTTTTTTACTTTTTTGAAGTTTTTTGTCGGATCTCACTTCTTTTTACAAATCATTTATGATATAGAATCTATTTTAAATTTATAAAAATAAAATTAATATTTCTGTAAACTCTACATAAGAAGTCTAAATAATTAGTTGTTTTTTTAATTAGATAGAGTAAATTAAAGGGTGAGGGGATAACAAAAGGTATGCTGATTATTCGTATGTCACGTAACCGCAGACTTCTCGATTATTATTAGTTGCGTGAATTAGCATTGCGACAAGTAACATTTGGTGATTCGAGGAAATAATTTGGCCTCGAAGGTCGAACCAGTTGCACGCTTCAAGGCGAAGTTTTTCCTTTTACTTTCGCCATTTGCGTAAGCCGTTCATTATTTAAGCCGCGCATACCGCGAATTTGCTGAAGTGAGGCTGCAATTTGTCCAACGATCGCTGCGTCTGACAATTTTATCGTATTTAGCACCTCGTTGAAAGTTTACGCAGATTCAAAGAATTCTTTAAGCTTGTGTTAGCAGAAGGAGTTATGGCGCGATGAATTTGATTAATTTTCGCGCGTATTTTCACTAGACAAATACGAGGAAAATTTAATAACCTTACATCTATTATTCGTCAAAGTTTAATTGAATTCGAGGAAACGTTTGCTGTTTCGTTGCTCAAAGTATCATTGGAATGGTGCGCGTCCGCAAACTGTAGTATGCAAAGGGTGGTGTTAACCCTCGCGCTACCGGGCAGGAAGGTAATTCATTCTGGGCATATTAACGCAAGCATTCCTGCTGAAATGGTTTCTTAATCATTCTGGAGAAATTGGGTGTTATGATGAATTATTTCCTTAAACGAGAATGATCTTTTATAGAAAATTATGTACTCTTTTAAGGGAGTAAATGATTTAATTGATCAATCAATATTTTTTATTTATATGGAATTCTTTTTATACGGATGCATTTATATGGATCGTTTAATACTTTTGATTTTTATGGAATACTTTATCCATTGATATATTCAAGATATAATCTTTTTGAAAAGTTGTTGTTAGAAGTTATAGGTTTTTATTAGGTAGACACTTAAGCATCCTAATTTGGTACTCTGTATAATAAAAAAGGATTTGCTAGTGCAAGAGATAACCTCCTCAGTCCTACATTTTTCTTCTTTGAGTAAAAAGAAAATTCTTCTTGTTCCTCTAGTCACTTTATATTTACGTTTCTTCTTTTAATACTTACTCGTTTTCTAATTTCTTCCACACCTGGATTATATATACTATTAGTATTGGTCTATTCGGGCCAAAAATTTATAGAATTAATTGACCATTTTGTATTTCAAATTTCTTTAATAAATTGTATTTCTGTTTGTTTGCAGTTCTTTTTCTACATTTATTTTTCAATAAGGATTTTATTTCAATAAACAATAAATTCTTGAATAACATTCGATTGTTGCTTTCATCGAACGATTCATAAAAATGAATTCAATTAGAATGTTTCAGTCATTAGGAAGTATGGTCTTCCTTAGCTAAACTTTTCAAAAATAACAACTCATACAAAAAATAAAATTACACATGTAAGCTAATAATGGAAACCTGTACAAAGTTAAACAAAAAAAACTCTTCTGAACTATTTCCCATACGAATTCAAAAATAAATATTAACCCATTCACTGCCAGGGAAATTTGAAGCGTTTTGCCTTGGGGGGCCAAGATTTAATACAGACGTGTAATGTAGGCTATTATTTTGATAATAAAAGATGATATTAAATATATTGTTTTAAAAAGACAATTTACGATCTTCTTTTGCAATAATTCATGACTCAAAAGGTTCTAAACACATCCCTTAAATAGTTTCATTCAAATCGAACTATAGGAGACATCTCATAGTTGGCAGTGAAAGGATTAAAAATATGAAAAGTCTCCCTCTAAGTTCGAAGTATAAACAATATAAATCCAAAAAGAACAAAATCAAGGATTGCTGATTCGAAAATAAATTAAGTGCGATAGTTCTAGCAAAGTGATTGCAAGTGTACCGGCGGTGGAAAAAGATATCAGCCAAGCTCTTCTAATCGAGCGGATCAATCGAAACATTAGCCCCGTAGGGTGGCGGAGGGCGAGAATTTAATTACTTAATGAAGCTCGCGGGACGATCGTTCGACCGAAACGATTAATCACCCCTGCTGCTGGCTGGTTGGCCGTTTCGTGCTTTGCTGGCATTCGTTTCATTATAACTCGCTCACGCGTCTGGCGCACGACGAAGCTATTTAGGATTCCGAGCAATTGCTCTTCTTCGACAAAACGAACCGCCATAAGAACGAGCAACCCACGGACGGACGGAGTTTAATTACAGAATGCAAATGCAAATATACTTTAGGGACCGGCGTTGGTCGTCTACTTCGTGCGTCGAACGCTGCCTTAGCTACCCTTGCTTGCACGCCCTTTGCCCTCGATTCCGTCCTTGTGTAACGCCAGACGACGCGGTCTACCTCGATTAGCGCCGGAACAGCTAAAGGAACGGACTAACAGGGGAACGAGATTTAGCTTTGCATGTTGGAGATTTCTGTGTATGTATACTCGTAGTTTAGCTTCCTGGTTCGGCTATTTTGTTTATCGAAAAGCCCATGTGGTGGGCTTTAAGAAAAATGTGCGAATTATACTAGTACAAGATATTTGTATTTGATATTAAGTATTTATTTCACGTATAATCATATATATATATATATATGAACCGATCATTGTGCAAATCGATTAACTTCATAAAATAAAAAGTTGAAAATGCGATGTAACAATGTACTTACATTGTTGTCTAAATTTTCCTTCATAATATAAATTCAGATAAATATTGTAGAATGAAGAAACACGGATGTAGCTCTCATCTGACGTTATATAAAATTAATGAGAAAGAATAGCCAAGAAATAATCGTCAGTATTGTTACACTTTTCACGTGACTGGTGGAATTAATCGATTTGTGCAGTGAACGGCTCATATGTGCTTATGGTAATCATATAAATTATCTTAATAGGAAGCATCTATATTTTGTATGTACATATTCCATTGATTATTGTATAGTAGGATTACAGCGTTGCTCCTGTGGCGACCTTTATGATAATCATATAAATTGAACAATTACAGAACATCTCTATTTTAAATATTAGTATTTCCTTGATTTTCGTATGGTTAGATTATCACATAATTCATGTAGTGACATTTATGGTAATCATACAAATTATACAATTTCAGAGCATCTATGTATGTGTAACATAAAAGATGGATGTGTAATTCTTAAATAAATTTTTTCAATTTTTATTCACTTCGTATTAATAAAGGCATAAGAACCTTTGCTAGATTTTACAGTCTTTATATTTATAACATGTAAAAATAAATATATTTCTTTTATTATTAAATAGTTATAATATACAAATAGAGAACGCCTATATTTACATCATAATTGATAATCAACAGAGCAAGTGATAATGAGTTCTAGGCTAAACATACTTCATATAGTGACTTCTTTATCAATTGTTATCTTTTTAGAACATAAAGTCTGACTAACAACAAACACTTGAAAACAGCACATTAAAGAAGACTGTAAGTATCCTTTAAACAAAATTTATATTAATAAATATTTTTAAAAGTCATATACTGTACCATGATAATGAGGTTGTACTAGTAATAAAATGTAACATTTATTATCTTAAGAAATTGTTTACTTTATATTAATAAACATTCTTAAAACTTGCGAATCTTACAGTGATAAGAAGACTATGAGAGCCATTTAAAGAAATGTGAAACTTATTATTTGTTGAGACGATTTACCTTATCAGAATAAATAAACTTGAATTCCACGATTATTACAATGCATGCTAGGTATGAAAGGATTAAATCGATCAGTACAAACAAGATAGCCTGTATAATATGTATGTTGAAAAGTGTTTCACATCATAATCTGCCCATAATGTCATGAACCTGTCTTCCTAATGATAGCGTTTCAGTTAAAAAAATTCTACGTGAATGGAACGCACCAACCAAACATGGTTTACCAGACTAACTACTCGAAACTCCTAACAAGGTGTTTAGGTCAGACGAACTGCATTCCAGGCCGCCAGGTCTCCCTCTACCCAAAGTTTTGGTTTTCTTTTTGGAACAACTTCGCGAAGTGAAGGGACTTCACTGACCCATACCTGTCCATTTTAACGAGTCGCCTTAGCGTGTGCTAACTTTCAAGGTAACGTTGCCGTTAAAGGTCTTTGCCTCATTGGTTCAAGGTGATCACGTTCACGGACACGAACTCGACCTCGAACTTGTGCGACTTAAAGCGAGCTGCTCCTCGAGGAACAGGGCAATTTTTCGAGAATTTTTAACGTAGGAAATACGTAATTGAGACAGTTCAAATGATGATAGATAGATGTATACACTATGGAGTGTATGTTGTAAAATTTGTACTAGGAAATACTAGGAAAAGGTCCTTCAAATTTGTTTATACGGTCGATTATTTATCAGTGCAAGTCACGATAGATAACTAAAGATCTAAAAATCTTGACAAATGGAAAACAAAAATGGAACAGTTTCCTTATTTTTAGACGTTCATGTCATACTACGTAAACAATTTTCAAAATTCCAGATATGTAGGATTAATGCATTTACAAGAAAAGTTGATTTTTGGGAACTTATTTTCAACACCTTGAGAATTGACTTAAATGAAAGAAGAAATTATAAGTCATATATTATATAACAGATAATAGCAGTGAAAATAGCTGTACTAAATATTCTTTGAATTCTGATTGACTTCTGGTAAAAAAATTTAACTCAAAGAAAATTTTCTTCGCACTTTCTCATATGCACCTATACTCGTTGTGCCGACTTTCAATTTGAAGGTCAATATTGGCGTTATTAAAATTGTTGAAACAATAGCAGAATTAAATCAAATTGAAATGCAATACAATAAAAAAGAATGATTAAATTGCGAACTTTATAATGGGTTGGTCACATATGGCAAACAAAAGCTGGTGTTCCATATTTTTGATTTAGTAATTGTTAATGGAATGTTTTTTTTAAAGAATCAAATCATTATTTCGCATAGAAAAGAAATTTATCGATTTTTAAAAATCACCAGTATGATGTAACCTTTTAGCTGCTTCGAACTTGGGCTCATCAGCGCATGCGCCACGAATTTAGAGACCTACAAAACGTGTTTCTACCACTCTCGATTCTTCAGGAACTTACTGCTCAAGGTTATCGAGTTACCTCTCTGCCACGTTTGGTTTACTTTTTCGACGTGCTTTTCAGTAGACTCTTGCCCGCCAAGAGATAAACAGCACGATAATATTATGCAAGTGATAATTGACTAGTCAGGCGTGCGTCGAACGATGGTGTCGGAAGTTATTATTGAAATGATCGCGAACAAATGAAATATCAATCAAGGATTTATTTTTCGTGCGAGAAGCGTGGACGCAATTCTCAATTTTCGATTTGAAATGGAGAAATGAGGTTATTTCGATGAATAATATCAGTGAAATTAGCAGAAATTGTGGTTTAGAATACAATGCCATCGAAATATGTCGTAGTAGGTATAAGAATAAGAATACTCATTTCGATCAATTGTTTTAAATCTTTGGTATAATATAAAGAAATATTAAAAACACTTGTATAATCAACAGTTTTCCAAAAAGAGCTTTGGGTCTTTGGATTTTAGAAATAAAATATAATACTTAAACGACACCATTTTCCACGTTTAACTGTTTAAAAATTTGTGTAAGATTTGAATATACAGTGGGTGTAGAATGTATTCATACACCGATCAATTTCCCAAAATACTTTCGTGTGAAATTGTAGTTTCTTAACTTCTTCTTTTATAATCAATGATATTTTACATATTCTCGGAAGTCTCTAAGATAGATATAGTCCAAACAACATTTACTAGTTAATATAATTTGTGAAATTAACAAAAAAATGCGAAAAGTGGATAAAAGTATAGAAGCAATAAGTATTTGTACAATTCTTATGACGAACTATTTACAGTAGAGTTTGTAACATAAACACATTAGTTTATTGCTTCATACGAATTAGAAAACATCAAATTTCCAGTAAAGTACTTTTAAACAGTTGTGCGAATACTTATTGCTTCAACATTTCTATTGATTAATTGTTTTTTTTTTTTGTTAATTTCGCAACTTACATAAATAACTATTTTTTTTTTTGTAATCTATCTATTCTAGAGATTTCCGAGAATATGTAGAATGTCATTGTGTATAAAAAATAAGTTAATTAATTACAATTTTACACAGTTTCTTTGGAAATTAATCGGTGTACGAATACTTTCTACACCCACTGTATTACCTCGAAGAGCTTAAGTCCACGGTTCCAACAATAATAAGGTATAAAGATAATATTCTGTAAGTCAGTTCTCACAAATAATTTAGAACAGTAGATTAGTATTATTCATGTGATGGAAGTGTGCCATAAAAATACTGTCATCGAGTAGAGGAATCAATTAGTAAGGGCAAACGTTATGAAATGTTTCTATTTGATAATTGTATTTTTCATTGTACACAGTGATCAAATTGTGCGAACCTCCGATATTTAATAACTTCTGTTTGAGCGTAATGTTTCGTTTAACAATGCACTAGCATTTTTAATGAAAATATTGTTAAACATCATTTCACGTTGATCGATTTTCTCAAAACTTTATACAGTTTTACGAACTGGCGACAAATATTATTCTGGATATGAGTATAATAATACTATTAATGAAGAAAATAATGTAAAATCAGTATTTTTACGTAACATAGCTGTTGTCCGAATATAAATATAATATTACTACGATAAAATATTATTGTAAATGTATATATTAAATTACATTGAAATTCTTGTTTGGCGGAATTACGATGCTGAGAACGATTAGATTTATATTTTTAAATGATTTTCAGAAACCAATTGAGAGGCAAATCCACGAAAGTGTCATTAAAATAATTCATCTATTGTGTTTAATTTTGCACATATTATCAATCAATTTACCTAATATTTTTACTTAAATTCTATTATACTCTCAATTGTGTCACGAAGGAAAATTAGTTTTAATTTACCATTTATTAAATATTTAATTTTGTCTACACTATCAACAACATATACATTTATTAATTTTAAATTACATTCTTAGTTCATATACCAACAATTCGACGCTTACGTATAAACATTGCAACTTACGTAAGTTTCCAACACCTAGTTGTTCTTAGATGCATTTATGAGTTTTTGTACTCATTTTGCGTTAACTCAGTTCCAAGTATTATGATTTTCCTATTTAACGCATTCTTTTATACTGACGATATATCACAAAACGGGGGAAAAACAGAGTAGAAAAATATTCCATCATGGAATTTCCATGTTGTTGTTCAATCCGAAAATCTTAGATTTTTTATTTATTATCATAAAATATACACGAGAATTGTCGTAGGAATGATAATAAAAAAATGTTTGTGTAACTAATTGTATGATATTTAATTAATGAATAATAAATTGACTTGATTAACATAATACTGTGAAGTCTAGGAACCTGTACTAGTCTGAGCCACGCGGTATTCTTCCAAGAACACAGTAATCAATCGAAACGATAATTTTCTCGTCGAAAAAATAATAATTCAATCGTTGACAAAATAATCACTGCATTAATTACTGACATATTATAAACTAAACGTACGAACACATATCGATATTTCAGACGAAGTTAAAACATTACCTTATTCAACCGCACAATTATTTCAGCTCGCAATCCCCGAATTCGTAAACATTTTCTCGTTAACGATTCGTACATTGAATTACAAAATGCCAATTAACTCTTTCCGATTGTTCGCGTTTAATAATGGTACAACCTGTCTGGATTAATCAACAACCGCAATCAACCACGGGGCATTTTTAACGTCAGTTAAATGCGAGCCGTCGAACAATTCAGCCTTCCGTTTCTTCGAGTGGAGGGATTTCCCAGATATATTCACACGGTAAACCGGTTTCCACGGCTCTCTCGTCGCTCACGATTAAAACATCGTTGAAAAAGGAAAAGCAAACAAACAAACAGTGGCCAGTTTCATTGTTTTAACGAATAATAATGCTTCTACTTAAACCACTTTCGTATTATTATATTCATTCCTCCATCCAGATTATACAGAATTCGCGGAAGTTTGTGTGACTACGAATAGACATTGTGAAGTCACCAAGTGAAGAATGTATAGATAACTACGTTTACTAAGGGAAAGCTTGAAGTTAGGCTTGAACTCGGTATAAACAGAAGATCGACATCGAGATCGAGATTCTCAATTATTCTTGTAATTGGTTTTGAAACGTTGAAAAGATCGTTCGGTTTATATTGTTTATGGATAGTGTTAAGTACGAATTCTTTAAAGAGAAACTGTTATGGAAAAACAGCTTTTTGCAAGATTGTAATGATTAGACTGCGGATCTTTATGCAAAATAAAATCTTCGCGAACATGCCTACAAAAATTGAACCTAAATAGGAATTTATTTTATTCTGCAAATATTATAACATGAATTTTACTTTTGTTAGAACGGGCGCAATCTTTCTTAGTACGTCACTGCGATCGCCTCCACCGTTTCGACCGTTCCGACATGTCACTGTCGATCCTTGTTCTTTTGTTCTACAATAGTATCGTATCGATTCCGCGTAGCACGCGGTGATGGCTTTACACGGTTCGCATAATTATATTTTCATATATTTATTTTATAATAAATAGTTATTAACGTAACTGGTCTTGTTCACTGCCCTCGGACATATCTAACAACTTTCAATCTTTTTTATGTTCTTGCATATTGTTTGCATTTCGTAGGTTCTTGCACATTCAAATTTCGTATAAATGCATAAAGATCCGCAGTCTAGTAATGATACAACCTTGCAACGCGGAGATATAGTTTATGCTAAAAACGGTTCGAAATCGAATATTTTAGGAATATTAAATATTTTTCTTATCGATTTTTGTAATGGATTATCTTTCCAGTAACATGTTATTATTATATCACGATATCTTTATAAATAACTTTATAAATAGCTGTAGAAATAAGGAAACAGGATTTTGTTCCATGGTCGTATCCGAGAAATGTCAGAAAATTTTTAACAAATGCATGATTGTAAACAAAAATGTATATTTCGGTCAATTTTATTTTAAGGTTCATGAAATTTTTACACAATACTAAAAACGTGTTAAACTTCCATTATTACTAAAAAAATAAAAAGAATACGTTATAGGTTTAACAAAAAATAAATTTGTATAAAGAAAATATCTTTAGAAAAACTTAAACTTGAATTTTGTTTGTGAATAAACATAATTTATTGTCTGTTAAAATGAATCTTTTCAGTTATTGTTTCTTTATTTATAATTGTTATACATAAACATATGATTTTGAAATAACCGTTCACATACAATTGTGCTCTTTGAACACAATGCGTGGATGTCTTTTTTTTACACAAGTAAATCTATGTGCATTCTAATGCATTCGAATTCAATATCTATATTGACATTGTTTTCGTAAAGCAAAATTGATTTTTTAATGAGTTATAGCACTTACAGCTTCGAGCAGCGATATATCACACCTTGGCACTTAAAGGGTTAAATTCTCTAATGATAATACAAAAATATTGTTACAAAATTGTTAGACGTCACAGGCCAACATTGGTTAGAATTTTAGTCCATTATATACAAAATAATTTGTCCTTGAAGAGAATATAGCAAATGTGGAGTTTCACGAAGCAATCCACGACCTTTCAATGCCAAAAATTTCCCCCTCTAGCCCGAAGCCCTCTCTTTTCCTGTTCTCCATTTGCGCAACCCGCCAGTCGTCACCTCTCCAACCAGCGAACGAACAATGAGGGAAGGGTTCGATCCGCGGGGTACACGGAAAAGTAATTAGCGTCGTCGGACCGTGTCGTCGTACTTCATAAAAGCTGGAACGGGAGTGGGACACCGATAAAATCGCCGCGAGTTTCCCGTGTCCCCGTGTATCGCGGCCGAGTTCAGTTTCCTTCTTCGCGTCTTCGAGGATGAGATCGACTCTGTCTCTCGCCAAGAGCATTCGATCGTCTCTTTCTGAGACTCTCGCGCGTACAGATACCTGCTTCGACCATTCTCGGCTGAGGAAACTCTGACGAGTCGGACGCAAATCGACCAAACGTGCGGAGAACAAGCCTTTCGGTTCGTCTTCGTTGCCATACGTGGCTGGACCAACGAAAAAAGTTTCTGCTGTTCCCCCGGAATGTTCGAATCGAAAAAGTGAAAGGAACTCGCTGGGAATCGTAGAAGATTCGGCGAAAGAGGAATCTTGTCTCGGAAGTTATTCCATCTAGGAATAGTGACTCGAGTGTCTTCGGTCGATCGCGACGTTTTGGTAGTCGTTCCACGTTGGTAAATTAATTTTTCTTTTTTGGGTCCTCGATTACCTGGAAATTCGTTTAGCGAGCTCTTGGTTGCATTCGGTAATGAAAGAAGAGATAAGTGTCTTTGGAGATAGATTTTATTATTGATTGCAATTATATTAGAGTTGGGATACATTTTGACTCGAAGTCTTTTCTTTTAGAGACATTTTAATATATTGGTATCGATTTTTCTGAATTTCTAAACTCTGCGTTTATCTTGGATTGATTTGTTGAAATGTGTGAGATACTTAGGTGATCGTAATACTAACACGAGTAGGATATGAAATTGGGATTGACTTATGAAGTATTGCTATGGATGACGTGTTTGTAAACATTGTCAGTTTTATGAATTGCTTTGTATAAATCCTACTACTCCATGGATATCGAGGAGATTTCAATTATGCAAACAGTATAGTATTTTCGATCAATTTCAAGATGATAAACGATGACAAAAGTAAGCTACGAAATTACATTGTTTATAAAATATTTCACCTTTTGGAAATGTAAGTGTATACGCTGCTCGTCATTTTCAAATCAAGTATCGTGAAAGACATGATATAAACAATGATCAAAGTATCATTATATTAGATTATATTGTATTACTTAATTTAAATTCTTTTTAATAAACGAAAGTTGATTGATGATTTTTGTGCAATTTTTGTAGCAGTAATAATTTATATATTTTGTAATTTTTGTTTAATTTTTGTAGTTATATAATTCTAGGTATTAACAATCTACTTTTCAGTACTGAAAATTACCTAAATTAAGGATCAACACATTTCCATTAAATGCTTGTTCAGATTACATTTTTCAAATACTATATTTAATATTTGTTTTGAAAGAAACGAGCAACATATATACTTATACATTTAAAAAGCAAGAAGTTCGTTTTTTAAATAATTCATTGTTTTATCTTACTGTTGATTTTGGTGTCAGCTATAGGTTATTGAAAATATCAATTTTGCGTACGCATAATTGTTATTGTGTTATATATTATGTTACACTTTTGTCGCTCTTAGATAAACTTATCGCACGTCTACTTATTGCTTTAATGTATCGAAGTAAGGAAAACTTTTCCTATAAACTTCTAGTCTAGGAATCGAGAACAAGTCACAGATTGTGAATTGCGAGATGTCCCAATTTTACAATTCTTCGCGATAGATTGTTAAATTTATTGCCTTATATACAGGGCGTGATGCTTATGATAAGTACATATGTATATTTGTATAACTAATTGCACATTTATTTTTAGTTACACCAAATTATTTGAACAAATTTTCCTTGGTTTCGAAGGGAACATAATCGAATATCAGTCTCATTTTTCTTGCGTTATTAATATAATTTATAATGTTTACCTTTCGAAATTTGGTATCTGTTTTCTTGATTATACACTTATAATGCTCAATTTGAGAAAATCAAGAATATTATTGATAAACCTAGTAACATTATGTAACAAATTAATGTCACCCTAATATTAACAAATTAATATACAGCAGAGCTTCTTAAACTTTTTTCATTCACGACCTCATTTATGATTGTGATTTCATCTAGACTTAGCTTCCTACCAGTTTAAATTAAATGCAATGGACACAATATGATAAAGTTGTATCAAAGGGAATTTTATCAAAGGGAACACTTAACATTTGTTAAACATTGGCACGATCGCAACAGAGTTACGTATGAAGATGTTTCAGGAAAATAACCTACTCATAAAACAATGTAACCTTTCAGTATTTCATTGACAGCTGAGAATTCGCGCGCGAAATTGCCATCCCAAGAGTGTTGCATTAATCAGTGACGCGAGTTGTTCGATTTGTCCAAGAGGTTTCGCTTTGTATTTCAACAAAAATGAAAAGTCTTGTCTCTCGATGTGTTCGATTTGGTACCGACACAGTAGCGTGATTGCTATCCGGTGTTCCCATACTTTTCTTTTTCGAAATGGTCGGCCCCGACGATAACGCAATGTCATGTACAGACTGCGCCATGAAACGTGGGCAAATACTCCACAGATAAATTCAACATCGGCGATACGTTCGTCGTATCTCACCTTGCGTCTCAATTATTCTCACCGTGTAACAGGTTCCAGTGACAAGGGAGCATCGCAAGCTGTCGGACACCGATTTTAATGAAAACTTTGTACAAATGTTCTTCAGTTCTACGTAAGGAATATGTCGCATTTCGTTGCTGATACTTTTTATCTGCGAGAGAGAAATCGTCCCTTGTTTCCTGGACTGAGTGAGTGAGTTTTATTTATAAGCGAGTGGAGTCATATAACTTGACTATAACACTATACATTCATTTAATTTTTGCTGTTCATAACTTTCCATTTACATTTGCTTAGATATATAGATAGATCTCTTCATAATTCTCCCATTAGAGATACCAGTGGTCCATTGGGACTCTCTATAGCTCGGTGGAGCCACTTATTTTATTCGCGCTCGTACTAAAAATCGAGGCTACAAGTTCAAAGTTGATTTTGGGACACAAAACAATTGCTCAATAATTTTTGATGACACGGTATAACGCAAATGGTGATAGTCAAATGGTAAGAACCTATAATTCAGCAAATTTTATATATAGTATCTAGTATTTACTCATCAATCAATAAATTATGCATGACACATATACATTAATTTCGTAAGTTTTGATTTTCGAAAATATAATAAATTTAAAAGAGAATTAAATTTCACATATAAAATAAAATCGTACTTTATTCTACCATCTCTAATCAAGACAAATTTTTAAACGATCTTAGTTTCTCGCATCTTTTCAACACTTAATAAACTTATTTAACACACCAAGCATTAAACTAAATTTCATCAATCCATACTTGAAAAATGCTTAGCACCGTTATTAAGTTAGCATCTTGTAGAACACTCTGCTCTCTATTTTGAAGTGTCGCACAGTGCGGACAAATAGCAAAATTGTGGACAAAAATCAAAATTTCATTACTAATATAAATATATTGCTATTTATTCACAAATAAAATTAAAATTAATAAATTTAACACAAAATTAACAAACCCCGACTTTGATGAAACTTTGTATACTTGTTTGAGGGACCTTCTTATGAATTACACCATCCTCAGTACGTGCGACTTTTGCGTTTTGAGGGAGAAATTAACGAGGGAGAAACGATTAGAGATTTCAAAAAAATGTCAAAATCTCAAAGAAAACATTACACTGTTTTTAGAGCCCTGTAAACCAATACCAACAAATTAAAAACAAAAAAATTTTTTTTTAAATTACCCCCCCCCCCCTCGAAATTTTTGAAAATTTTGATTTATTTTAGGATCAGTAAAAACGTTTTTTTAAATTCTGAATCCAACGGTATGTATGAGTTTATAATTATCATACAGGAAAATGATGTAATATTGTAAAATTGTCCCTTTAGTAATCCATACTTCGTATTCTTCAGGAATTTTTTTCTCATAAATAATAGAAGTTGCTCCTATATGTGATTTAACAAAATATGCTTCGTTTTGACCAAGGATGTGAGAAATAATTTTTATACAAATCCATAAATCAATTAAATCAGAATTTTTAACTTCCAATTGCGACCCTACACCAACAGTACGATTCCTTATTAAAAATGATGTAAAACCGAACGTTGCAAGTACTTGCAAGAAAACTTATAAGTTTCTTAAAATATAACAAATAATGTATCCAAATATGTTGAGAACACAGGATATCTTTTGCCGTTTTGTCTGTATGTTTGTTTAAAGATAAAGATTGTATTATGGATACGAATGTTTGATACATGATTATTTATAACAATTTCCACGCTGACACACATTTGCTATGATAGAAATCTGCCTCACCTTGTGATATGTTCTAATATTGAAATTTGTCCACTTATTCCGCACCGTGATGTCGTGTTGACAGAAAGCTAGAGCTGATCGAAAGCGTGACCGTGCACGATAACGATTCAACGAACCGTACAGTTTCACCTGTTGTTTCGATGGGTCGATCGGTTCCCCTGTTGTCGGAAAGAGAAAAATGGGAAGCGCCAGGTGGTAGGCTAAATATCAAATTAATCGCAACTGCTACGATTTCCAGTAATCCTATCATCAGCCGCTGCAGTTTCAATATTTACTCCAACGCGAGACATCACTTTTTATTATTGGTATGCGACTGATCCCGAAGTATTCACCTTGTCGTTATCGTCGATCACGCAAATCATGGTATTATCGTCACATCGATCACGGTAACGCTATTACAAGCACGTAACCTTGATGATATTTACCTAATTGCGATTCTTCGATTAACCTTTCATTGTATACAGAAGAAACGGTTGAATTCCTCTCGCCTTTATAGTTGAGTCATCGTATCTTAATCTCAATCTTAATCAATCACACTTTTTTTTCTTAGGAGTCAGATTTTACGATAGATGTATCGATCGTTGAAATATATCAGTAATTTTCAGTTATTGTTGTTTCATAATTCTTTTTAAGAGATCATGTTTTGTAGGTATTCGTAATTATAGATAGTTGTTCGTCGTTTTCCATCCTTTCCAGGGTAATATATTGCAGTATAGAGACAAACGTGACTATTTCTTCTTTGTTGATATTTCCAGAATATGTCCAGTGTAAATATTGTCTATAAATATGTGTAGAAATGTATATTAATATAGATATCAATATTTGAATATCAATATTTGAATATCAATATTTTAAAACAATTATGCTTGTTGAGTATTAAAATAAACACGTACTCGTTCAATTTTAATTTGAAAACAAAGTCATGCTGTTTCAATTTGAATTCGCAAATGAAAAGATGTTTATTTAATTTAAATATAAACTAAGAACTCATGCTTGTTTAATTTGGATTTCAACTGAAAAAACATACGTTTGCCAAACAATAAAGACTTAAATTGATTCAACACAGAAGTAATTATTTAAGATGTTTTTATAACATTTATCGGACAAAGATACTCGCGTTGCTCGGTTGATCTCAATACAAAACTGTCGATTCTCGAACAGTATCCGAGAAACTTTAACGTGTTTGCGACACGAGCAGATAAGACTGAACATGGAATGTGGTGGACACGGTTACAGAAATTGAACTTCTATTAAAATGGGTTCATGACTGTCTTTTTACAGCTGTTCCGACAATAACCATGTAGACTTTTTATATTGACTGTGAAATAGGAATAAGAAATGAGAAATCTGTGCGGTTATTTTAATTTTCGTGGCATAGAACAGGTTTTAAATGCGTTTCTCTTGTTATGCTGACAATGAGTCACCTGAGATATATAATTGTTTCACCTGTTTAACATTTTTGATTCGTCGAGTAATAAGAACCACCGTTGTTTTTTACAATTATGAAATCCAATTTAATTGGTCTGAGACGATAATTTTATATTCTTTTACGAGGTATAACAATGAATGATAATAATATCAAACATTTCCAATTTATTTTCAAAGCAATTTGTGTACAATTTTATTTTTATCATTAAAATTTATTATATGATATTGTGATTATATTTGACTCTATTGAGATATTATTTCACAAATGTAACGATTGATAGAATTAGTAAGTATTAATTAGTAAGAGTTTAAAAGAAAAATTAATCATATATGTAGTTAAATAGATTTACTTTAAGCAAATGTGATGTGTTATGCATGGTGTTTCGATTAAATCGGAATAGTCAAATATCTCATGAAGGGATTAAGATATCAAAAAATTGTTTTTACATCAAATATTTCGTACAAAGAGGAACTTTATATATAGTAAATAAACATTTTTTAAACAAATTTGTGTTTTTAAATTGGTCCTTATACATTTTAATCCATAATAAGATAGCATTTGTTTAGATAAATTAATCGACCTGGGATGTGATTATTTATTGTAATATAAGCCTTTGAACTAAAGGTTGAAACTTCAAAACAAATTGAACATGACAGTTGTAAATTTAACAAAATATTATCCATACATTTATAAAGAAACATACCTTCCAAATTTTTAAAGTTTATGTCAATTGATTTGCCTGAAAAAAATATATAATCATTATCTCGAATTCTCTAAGAATAAAAGAATAAGAGAGCATCCTCTTAAGTATTCGTGAAAATTTCACGTTAAGTTTCTGTAATGACGTGAACGGGTCAAGTGTCTCTGTAAAATGAATCTCCTATCTGCTCGTAAAATATAAAAATGAACGGCGATAAATATTACGACGATCTGTTTTAACGTTTCGCAAAACTTAACTGCACTCCGTTACCCGGCCAAACTCGCAAAACGGGTACCGGTTAACGAATCAACGAATAACGAAGCCAATTTCAGGCTCGCGCAGCGAATCAAATTTTCTCGTTATCCGTTTCACACGGTTCAGCTTTGCAGTGGATGGCTCGTGTGGTTTTCACGTTGGCAACAAGTGTTCGCCAATTCGTGAACCTGGGGGAGCAACTTATTCGCGACCTGAAAAAAATCGGGTATGAAAATCGAACCAGTAAGATGTACTCCTTGTTAACCCTTTGACTGTGGGACGGTTTTTGCTGGAAATAAGGATGATTTCTACTTCTTTTGAAACTGTGATGTTGTAGTTGGATAGTTCTTGATAGATTTAGGTTTCTACTTTCTTTTTCGTATTTTTGGCATTCTGTTAAAATATGTTCCATTAATTGTTCTTTAATATTCGAGTACGTTTTTTTAGAAATGTACAGTGTGAAATTTACAAAGTGCATATATATGGAGTGTACTATTTTTGGAGAAATTGTGAACCAAGAGGAGCTTTTGAAGTTTTTTTAGAAATGCACAGTATGAAATTTACAAAGTGTATATATAAAGATCTTTTTTTGGAAAAAATCTCAAACAAGAGAAACTTTTGTACTAAAAAATTCCGATTTAAATGGTACTTCAGGTGAATTTAAAGCATACTCATGAATACAAAGAACAATTTCTCATGATTTCTCTTATAATCTTAAAATCTATCATTCATTCTTATATCTGGATTATTATATCTTATTATATATCTTATATCTGGATCTATTAGTTCCCCATTACTCACAACGAAGGATCGTTCAAACAAAATCGTTCATCTTCTATTTGTTATCCAGAAGTTATATCTATAGAAGAAGTCTCTAGCCTAAGAAGGACCTAACCCTGGCTACGTGACTTTAGAAATATGTAGGATTCATATGAGCTCCTTTTTTTCATTCTTTACGTGGACTGAATGCAGACTCGAGGTTACGATCGCCTTTTATGGGACACCGAGTATCCATTTTCCCCCATACGAGAATCTCAGTTTTTGCTTCATGTTGGAAAACGCAATCCTTCGGGATTGTATTTTTCCACTGAAGTTCCCTCCCGACGTGGATACGCAAAATAATTTATGACGGTGTTTTTCCTCGGCGAATATTTAGTTACGAAAGAAAATCCCACACGGACGAGTGCTTGAATTATTATACCCGAGTTATCTGACGTTCCGCGCGCTCTGGCGTGCGCGAAAGCGAGCTACACGAGCACGAATTCCGATTAATAAATCGCAGAACCGGAAACGAAGTAGCAACCTACTCGAATCTTCCCCTTGTTTTCGTCTTCGACCGAGAGTAATTTCCCTTCGGACGATGTTTCTTTAAAGTTCGAAAAACTACAGAAACCCTGCAATACAAGCTGAATGTAGCGGATCAGTTAAGACAAATTTTTCGTATTGACTGTAGTAAATTAAATCAAAATCGAAAAGAATCATTAACACGGTGTAGACTGTCACACTAAATTTTATGAATATTTTTACGAGACTAAAATTTTGATTTGAGATCATTGAAAACTACGTAACCAAATATTTATCACAGTATTTATTGTTAGAAATAATAAAATTGAAAGTATAGATCATATATATAAAGGAATACCATTTAACTTTCATATTGATTTTACAGTGTACGCAAAGGAAGGCTACAACAAATTTTTCTATTTGTTGCTACAACAAATTTTAATATTCTTATTGTATTATTGGCATTCACTTTAATTATATAACAAGCCTGATCCAATGATTGTTTAATCTAATACGAAGTATCATTTAAAGTCTAGACTCTAGGTAACGAGCTTACATTCACCTTGCCTTGGCGTATGATTACAGAATTATGAAAGATGCATTGTTTGCATTACCTATGAATCAGCGTAATTGTATCGTGAGGCATTTCTTGAACGTTGCGTAACGATTAGGCACTGGCTGTAATTACGTGTTATCGTTTTTCGCTCGGCTCGAGATTATCTGGAGGCAAGAAGTTTACCTTGATAATCCACGCGAATACGAGATTAAGGATCGATACACCTCGATCTCAAGCAGAGATCTATCGATATCCTCCGTCCTGTGATAATCAAAATTTTGAAGAGACTAAGAGTTATGGAGGGTACAAGTGGATAACAAATCACTAAGTCTGTTAAAAGTTTACCTTTTACCAATACAACCAAAACCAAAATCTTTTGTATTATACATTGGAGCATACAATCAGAATAAGATATAAATTACTAAACAATGTTTACTTCAAGTATAAGTGAATCAAGCAGGTTATATTTCGATTCTGGGGGAAACAAAATAAATGCTTTACGAGATATTTGGGAATAGATCACGTTATGATTAAGTTCAAAGAATAGTAGACAGAAACATGTAGACTACATTGATTACGAAAGGCTAACAATTGACATAATTGGAATAGGAAGCCCGAAAATGTATCCAAAGTGACTTCTTTATATGTATATGTAAAGAGAATATATTCTCTTTAATTTGAAATTGCCGCGCTCCGCGTGGCCTTCGAGTTACACTCATTAGAGGGCATAATTAAAAGCAATTAAGAGGAAAAAGAGAGGTTATGTAATTGACACGTGCATAAATAAAAGGATTAAATAATATAGATTGGTTAAATCGAGAAAGTCGGTGAACAAAATAATAATAATAATAATAAATTTTAATTGTTGTTTATTTGTTCACAGATAAGATGTAATTAATGTAAATAATGTAAATAACGTAACTAACTATAATAAAACGCCAAATTATTTTTGTTCACAGAAAAACAAATTCTAGTTTATTATTTCATAGATATAATCAACCCTTATATATATATAGGAATGTTTGAATTTAACGTGATTTATAACATTTCTGCGAAAAATTTATAAATCGTGATTATTGAGTAAATCGTTAAAAAAATATGCATATTGCACGTTAAATTATTTTACATATGTTTGAAATACGAGAACATTAAATTTTGTAATTAAAATCAGGAGGTTGCGCATGAACCATTAAGAGAAATCTCGTGTCGATACGCTTGAGAAATTTGATCAACGCAATTCTGAATAATTAAAAGCGAGATCCATTTGAAATCTCAGTTTCTACCAGAAATGAATACATATCTAAAAAACTGCAATTGATCTGCGTCGATACAAATCGTATCGGATGCAATCAGTAAGGGTTGATGTAATTTCAAGGATAATTATGATAAAAATATATATAAGTGTAACATACTTGATCGAATACAAGGAAACGAAACTTACAGCTTCAGAAAACTTGTACAATTTTCAAAAGTCCATTCTCAAGATAGTAAATAGAAGTACTAATTATAAGAATTTCATTAACAATTTCTCCGTTAAATAAACAATTACAAGACAGTTACATTCAGTTTCAATGGTTGTCAACTTGGTGAGCACTTGGTTAGATACAAAATTGTAGAAAAAATTCGAAAATTAAAATTATAGTTTCGACTAATTTATATTACTAACAAAATTAATGAAGACTGAAAAGTTTTACGCGTTCATCGTCGGGAAACGCGATGACAACCGGATGTACGTAAATTGGCGCGATGAAAACGAACGAGCATAGGGAGGATACTAAATCCGGGTTAAAGGACTCGTCTGGGTCAGCTTCTGTCTCTTAATAACACGTGTAGCATAACCCCGGCCATAAACTGTCGCTTTGCGACACAACCGAGACCCCGAAGCGTGTCTGCGTCCAAAAGCTGGCATAAGTGAATTTCACGCAAAACGTTTCCGCCGGCATCTGGGCACGCTGTCGCGTGAAATTAAAAAGTTACGCGGGCAAAAAACTCCCGTGATGCGGTGGCACACTTTTTCAGTAATATAAGGCCTGGTAGGGTCAGTGATATGATACTCTACGCGGACGTGTGCGATATGCAATTGTTCGTAAGAGGAGTTGCATATCTATCTTATGCATTTTTTGAATTTGGATGCAAATGGTTAGGAATTTTTAAAGTCGAGTTATTTTTACTTAATTTTGTTTTCTTTATTCTCGAGAATTTGTTTATTGCCTTTTGTATCGAACATATTATAAAACAGTATTAGCGTAACACCGTTGGTATATTAAGGAGAAAACAGAACATATTAGGAGACTATGATACTTGAAGAATTAATTCTTTGGTCTTTATAAAATTAATTTGTTTTTGATATACATATGTTATCATCTATATTTTTAAATGAGTATGTTAAAATATGTTGTTTTCATTAAAAATATATGTAAGATGGTACTTACATGATGCAATAATATATAAATTGTGACGTGGATTCTCAAGGACGACACGTCCCTCCTCGCCATTGATGGTTTCTTGGGCGCTAGGTGCAATTGCACCACCTCGACTCACTCTCGATGTTTGGTAGAGGGGAGTGGGTTCCTCGGTGAAATAAAGCGCTGGGCACGATTTCCTAGGATCTAGTTATTTATTTCCCAGCTTTCGCTGGAGTCCAAATTTACACGATACACCACTTAAATCTAGAACAAAACTTAAAACTAAAAATGTAGCATACGAAATTCAAGAAATACGAAAAGTGAGCGTACGAAACTTCTGGAGCATAAGAGGGTGGCCGCCGCGCGGTGCGAGACGCGAGGCACGGACCGCGAACTCGCGAACCTTCTCGCCTAACGACGCGACTGTTGACAACCGCGGCCGCGGATAGCAACCATGCGATATAAATTGAGAGCTCATAGAGGCATTCGGCCTATTTGCCATTCCGGGAGAGAAGACGAGGTAAGACCATCGGCCGCTCTCGGATCTCGGCTTAGGGACTCCGGCAGGAGAGTTCGGCGATAATACCTGGACGCCTGTCGAATGGGAGAGAACAGAGCTGCTCGTGGCCATCCCAGGGAGAGGACGGGAGTATGTTCCTGGTCGCCTGCTCGACAAGGAGAGTTCGGCGATAATACCTGGACGCCTGTTGAGTAGGAGAGAACAGAGCTACTCGTGGACATCCCAGTTAGAGCTAGGGGGAGGTTATTTCTGGACGCCCGTTCGTTTTTGGAGAGTTCGGCGATAATACCTGGACGCCAATTACGAGCGGGAGAGTACAGAATGATTCTTCTACTTCAAAGATTGAAAATTGTAAAATATTGTAAAATGAGAAATTGTATTATGCTCTTTTATATACTTCCGTTCACTCTGAATTCCTGTTACAATTATCCATTCCCAATCCTCTGTATAACCATGTTCCTCACAATAAACCTTTGTCTGTCTAGAATTCATTTCCTTGATTACTTAACCATGGCTACAAAAATAATTAAACCGCGCCACGTCGGTGGGGATCTCGGTGGGGAAACAAATGCACGAGAAGGAAGAACTCTTCGTGCAATCGAATCGGTAGGAACGATCTGCACGAGAAGGGGAACTCTTCACGCAGTCGGATCGGTCGGAATGCAAGTCGCACGAAAAGGGAGCACTCTTCATGCGCTTGTATACGGTAGGAGCGATCTGCGCGAGAAGGGAAAACTCTTCACGCAGTCGGATCGGTAAGGTGAAAACAGCTTCGCGAGGAACTCTGGTCGGCGTCTTTGCGGTTCTACACCGCCGGGACATCTGATTTCGATGTTCGACGAGCCACCTTATATACTCATTTCGGCCGCTTTGCCGAAATGGTATGTGTTTGTCGGTGTGTCGAAATTGCCGTTAGATATTGTTTATCGACGCTGTCTGGCACCGGCAGCCAATGTTTACGTCCGCGACTGTTGTTAGTTTTTGTCACCGACGGTTACGTAGCGTGGGAACGCGGTTGCCGCGGCCGGCGACTCGGTAAACGTTCGATGTGTGTTTGTATCTCGCCGCGTTTCTTAATCTACCGTCTTAATCCTAATTAATCTTATTCTATGTAGCGAAGCGATTCTCCGTCTTGTAACAGATAACGCCGGTTTTCTGTTACAAAATATATAAATAATCTTCTGAGTGTAAAACGACAATCAATTCCTTCATTCATTTCAAGTATTATCATAAAAAAAATTTATGATTTCCTAGTAAAAAAGAGTAAAAACCAAATATACGTATCATATAAACCAAAAATACATATCGTAAAAAACAAGGACCATATTCAAGTAGTCTCGTATAATTTTTGCAGCACAATATTTTTATGGGTTGATAGTTTAAGAGAATGTGAAAGGAAAGGAATTTTTCTTTTCAGCTTCGAAACGACAAAAGCGTGGGGGATTAAAAAGAGAATGAGCAGAGGGGCCCGAGACGTCCCGTTGATAAATCCTCGCGTGAACACAGGGTTCATTTCCTGTCGCCTAATAACGCGTGCATCGCACACTATGCGACGCACAGTCAGCCATAAACCGTCGAGTCGTAACAGAGGATCGAACGTCGCAAAGCGAAACCAAGTACTCGATGCGCGGAAACAAGCGTGCAAAGCCGTTTCCATGCTCGTACGCGCCTTCGTATTGCGCCCACCCCTGGTTAAGGGATACGTATCACGGAATCCTGTTGGTATCTTAGTTGGCTTTATTTCCGTTATCTCCGCGCCAGACTAAACCGGAATCGTTTCGACACATACCGCGCATTTACGATACTTACTCTCGCACCTGGCCAAGCATTCGCGATCTGACGTGTTCCGATTTGATTTATTCAAATGAGTAAACGGATATGTTTTTCGAATAAATTGTAAACCAATTAAAAAATAAAATTGGACGATATAGCGCAGGACTTCTGTCAAGAAATGTTCACCAACAATGTTAAAATATAACATAATTATAATAGTATTCTGAGTTGAGCACTGCAAACGCACTCATGAATATTTATTTAAATACATAGAATTCTGTAACTCTAGACAACAAATTATTTTGAATGGGTGGTGAATTTGATGTATGTTGGAGTTGGTCTAGGCTCGATCGTACCTTTTCTACTGATGGATAAGTTCGGTCGTAAGGGGACGCTGCTGTTCGCGACGATACCAATGATTTTGAGACCTTAACAAAATGGAAACGCATAGGTGATGCGTTAATACTCCTTATATCGTAGAAAACCAAGATCAATCAAGAATTTTTTATCTTTTAATAATCGTGCCTAGCTAATAATGTTTTGAAGGGTTATCAAATGTTTTATTTAAAACGTTTCAAATCTGGGACTTTCAGGCCTTGGTAAACGGAAGGTCTAGATTAATAGCTATTTGAAATTCAAAAATAATTAAGAAAATTCTTGTGTAATGTGTTTCTCTTCGTTATTTTCCAGAATTATTTTTGAACTTTAAATGGAAATTATTTCAATCATCGAATGTATTCTTTCATCGAGTCACGTGTATGTTAAAAATTCAAGAAAATTGGAGGAAAATTCAACTGAATATTTCCTTAATAAATTGAGAAATATTTGTAAAGACGAAATTTTATGAACTGAGATTTCTGAGTACAATTGTTATAACAATCATGCTTGTGAATTATGTACATGAAAGTTTCATAAGAGTTCATTTATAGTCAATCCAAACATAGTTATATCATCAATTAGTTAAAATGTAAATTCCATATTTTTAATCCCAAAAATTAATATTTATTTACTCACCAAATGTTTGTAGGTCTTTTCTTATATTTTACATTCTTATATACTTTCTTACTCTATATTGTATTTTTACTATACAGCATACACTTTTTAATACTACATCATATACAAATTAAATTATCAAACAGGCTTCTATTTCATTCCATTTAAAGTGTGTTATTCGAAAGAGGATCTCAATATAAATTGAAAAAGTATACGTATATAAATCAATATTTTGGTTTCGCTTAAATTACCAACGGATACTATGTTCCCTTTAATTAATGCTCAAGCATTTTTCATATGGTACTTGATATTTATCGCGTACATCTGATATTATTCTCTTGTACACAACTGAAACTAATTATTTCAACAACTCTCGTGAACTGCCCAAGCAACCGAGAATAAACAATTTGTTTACGCATTCCAGAGCACTTTTATCGTTCGAACCAATGAAATCCATTCGTCCATACTCGAATACACATTCCAACGTTAATTTCAATCCCTCGCATCGAGGTCTCTCAACTCCAAAACCTAGAAAGAATAAACGATAAAAAAATGTTCAATCTTGGAATACTACGGCAAATACTCATCGGGATAGTCTGTAAGTACCTGTTGTCTTCGGTGACAAAAAAGTTGTTCGATCAATGGACGAGGAGTTAATGAATTAATTCGAACGTTGTGGGATTGGCACGTTTAGGCAATCTTCTGATCATCGACAGTGGAATGCACGAAGGATGGAGCACTCCGATCATACCAAAATTCGGAAAAGAGGATCCTTTGGACGTGTCCACCGACATGGTTGTCTGGGTGGTGAATTTGATGTATGTTGGAGTTGGTCTAGGCTCGATCGTACCTTTTCTACTGATGGATAAGTTCGGTCGTAAGGGGACGCTGCTGTTCGCGACGATACCAAAGATCGCCAGCTGGCTTCTCATCGGTAATGCAAACTCCGTTCTTCTACTTTACGTTGGTCGAATGTTGGCTGGAATTGGATGCGGAGTAACGTACACCGTGTTGCCCATGTACCTTGGCGAGGTTAGCAGCAAAAGGTCACGTGGGCCGTTAGGTACGATTATATTATGCTTCTTCCTTTAATTCAACTTTTTCTTTTAGCTCTTTTTTTTTTAATTTAACTGCTTCCGTTTCTTTTCTTTTTATTTCTGAGACTTCTCGTCGAATTGTTCTGCTTTTAAATATTCAATTGAAATACTTGAATATTGAAGTATTTATTGTATTATATATAATCATGTTTTTAAAATTATTCGACTTTCTGAATAATACAGTAGAAAAATTTTACTTTAGGTTTCAATGTGTAGGTAAGGTTCTTTTCATCAAATTAGGAAAATAAATAACTGGAGCATGAAAATTATATAAGATATCCCTAAAGTCTGAACACATAGGAAATACGTATCAGTCTGTCAGTAAATGTCAGAAATATTACATCTTGGCAATTTTTTTCATTGCCAATGTGTCCAAACATCTTGGGGCACCCTATATAGGTTATGCAACCACATGACGTGTTACAAAGTATAAATCTTTTACTTTGTCATTCTGGAAGTCCAATAATGATCTTTCTTCAACGTTACATACTAATCGCAATTTTATTTTGATATTCTATACACGCACTGAAATATTAAGTTATACCAACAGTCTCAGCCCTTCTTATAATTAATCTAACCCAATAGTTTTCAATCTTCATTCTATTGATTCATACATAATGACAAAATGGCACTCGCACAATGGGACACGATGCGCGATGGTTTAAGTAAATAACAACTAACATAAATAAATCAGAAAACAACAACTAACACAACTAATATTTCATCATTAAAATTTATTACTTTAACACCGAATAAATACGTTTCGAGTAAACACTCAATGGAATCTATTTACCTGATATAACTCACAATTCAATATGAGCTGTGGAAAATTCACGCACAGATCATTTTCAACATTGCAAAGTGTCGATCTATTCTTTTACTCCTTTCATTATTGTTTGCACTGGTGAAAATGGTGCTTCACGCCGACTGGCACCTTTCATTTCACTAAATTTATTCGGACCGTATTTATCTCTCTATAGAAATTTTATTCTATTGAATTCGTTCGTGGCTACTTTTTCGACACCCACGGATAAACGACGGCTCTCTTTTGAAATTTGGAATTTCGCATTAATCCAATAAAATGCAGTCTGATGATTCGAATGAACTGGAATATAGCATCTTTGTTTCTCAAGAATGAAATTCTGGACTCCTATGAACATGTTCAATTAATTGTTACATGAAATAATTATTAAATTGTAAGAAATTATTATATAATAGGAAGATTATTGTTCATGTACGTATGACAGAATGTGATAACAAAAAGGGGAATTATTTCTAAAGTCACTTTGTGCTTTTTATATGAAGTACTATGTTTTCGAGTCAGTATGTTACTTTTACAATATTGACACACGCATTTTTATGACTACTGTGTATTTTTGTATGAATAAATTTGTATAACTTGACAAGGTTCTGAATATGAAACTACTACTTTTTGCAGATATTCAATTAACTACAAATGTATTATTATAAATTTTGGTTGATTTTAAAACTTGTACGGCATAATACTTTAAAAACTATCAGTTCTAGATCAAATACTCTTGAACTGATTTATTTTAATACTTATTACCCTTTTAAATTTATCATAAAGAACAGATAGTTCCATTTAAAATAAAAGAACTAATATTCATTCTACATTACCACCTACAAAAAATTCTCAAATCAAATTTTATTCCATTTTTAAACCATTTAGTATTTGTTTCATACATTTGTACGAATGTGTAACTTTAGCGATCCATATCAGTCAAATAACACGCATCTGACCGACTAACCCGAAACAACTTCCAACAATAACAAAAAAAAAAAACGAAACACAAGATAATAGAAATAAGTAAATCGAGTTATACAGGTACACTGATGACGGTCCTCTTAAACACGGGAATGATGATATCGTACGCGGTAGGTCTATGGGTGAGTCGTTTCACGATGTCCATGATCGCCGTCTCGATCCCTATCATCTTCCTCGTGACGTTTATCTGGCTACCCGAAACCTCCGTGTTCCTAACCAAGAAGAACAAGCTGACATCCGCGGAGAGGACGCTTAAATGGACTCTTGGCAAGGACGACGTTGTGGAGGAGCTGGAGGAGATCAAAAGGATAGTCGCCACGGAGGAGCCCACAACGAAGACGACTTTCCACGGGTCGTTGAAGAAGGCGCTGGTCAGGCGAGAGAATCTGAGATCCTTTCGTATCGCAATGATCGTTATGAGCGCGATGTGCTTAACCGGCGCGGCACCGCTTTTGGCTTATCAGTCGTTCATATTCGAGGAAGCTGGCTTCGATATCTCGACGAACGTCAGCATAGTAATGACCGGGTGCACGGTCGTGCTCGCGGGCACCGTCTGCGTGATGCTGGTGACGATTCTTGGAAAGAGATTGCTGCTTCTGTTCTCGACGCCCGTCTGCTTGGTGTCGCTGGCGACGCTCGCGATCTTCTTCGGGCTCCTCGCGGGCGGCCACGACGTCTCCAAGCTCCGATGGATGCCCACGCTGTGCCTGGTGATTTATGTGTTCAGTTACGGCCTGGCGCTGAACCCTGTGCCCATCGCCTACGTGGGCGAGATCTTTCACGTCGACGTTAAGGTGCTCGCGGCTATAATCTGCTCCCTTTATTACGCCGTCGCTACGACCACCGTCGTGAAATTCTATCAGGTAGGTTTCTGCATGGCTGCTAATGACGCACTTGCGCCACGGGAACGATTCGCGAGCGTCGATGTGATTTAGGTCGATGCGAGACGCGTCCTCGGTTTGCGAGTCGAAATTTTCAACGCCTGCTGATGATCGTGCGGGAATGAGGGATTTTTTTTTCCTTTTTAAAGTTAATGACGAAAATTGTGCAGAACGTATCTTAAGATGTGGAAAAGAAAATATTTTTACTCATTTTATTATTATTCAGTATTCGATTTAAACTTTGAGGGATTCTTTTTATTTGTTTGTTTTTGACAACACAAAATGTTTTTTAGCTTCTTTTAGATACTACTGTGTGGTTTACAAATCTATATTTTTTATAACAGACGTAGATATTGAAATTTATATATTTAAGAGAATATCTAAAACTTTGTCGCAGATGTTTTAACATAAGCTGATGTCCTAAATTAAGTATCATTCGAAGGCTTATATCATCGCGATTTTGTTAACGCGAATCTATGTATAAATTCAGAATAATTTATTTCTTACAGACGTTAACTATAACATAGTTGTACATCAAACGACGATAAAGAGAAGCATTAAATGAACAAATATTTCTGATAATCGCTTAATTTTGAAATTTCAATATTAATCTTTTCATAAACTACCGAAAAGTCCCGAAATAGAATTGCAAACGTTTCTAATTCTCAAAATTAAACAAATTAATAGGACTGGTTAATCTACAGCCTCTTATCTGAGTACCAGATCAAAGATGACAAATTAAAACGTTACAAAATATTTCCCAATACTGGAAAATAATTTTCTCATGCATAATATTAATCATACTAAGATTATAGTTAGACTGCAAACATTTATGCATTAATAACAAGTGTAAATACACAAAAATATACAAGGATGTGAATAAATGCTTAATTTCATGAAATATAACAAATAAAATATACGTTACAACATTTAAAAGGAAAAATATATTTTCATTTAAGTTTCCATATTTCATTCATGTATAACAAAATTTGGTAATTATAGAGAACAATGTACATCCTCACCGATTTCGATGATTTTTAAATATGTTGTAGAAATCAACATTTTGAACAACTTTTTCCTATACATATAACCGTCGCTCGGCCTTAGTTTCCGAGATATTTGCCAAATACCATTGCTGCTACACAATGAATATTGCGTATAGCTACGCGTCTGTGACAGCGTGTGTGTATGCGTTTGAGCAATGATATTTTGCAAATATCTCGGAAACTAAGGCCGAGCGACAATTATATGTATAGGAGAAAGTTATTCACAATGTTGATTTTTACAACATATTTAAAAATCATCGAAATCGGAGAGGATGTACCTGTTCTCTATAATTACCCAAAATTTGAATTAGCATGAACATTTGCAGTCTAATTATAAGTAAATAATACTCCTAACCTTCAAATCTTAAAATAATTTACTACAAGAAATGACTTTATCGAACAATTTATACAGATATTAAGTCGCTATATTTTATTTCAGCAGTACAAACAGGAATAATTGAATAATCGCGATGAACGATTATTCGAATTAAATTAAGAGCTCAAAGTATACGAATTAATAACAATGAAATGTATAATTCAATTGTTATTACGCAAGCTGTAATAATCCACGACAACATAAACCGTGTTATTATTTTTGGCTGAAAATATCGATGTTCAATTGTTACTTCTCGCGTTGTAATAATCCGTTGGGGGGGAGGGGGGAAATATCTATGTCAAATGTGTGATAAAGCTTACAATAATGTGAAAGTTTTATCTTATTCGTAGGTACTGCAAGAATCGTACGGAACGTATTTGCCTATAACAGTGTTCACTGCGATTACATTCATCATGTGGATTTTGATCTATCGATACGTGCCTGAGACGGAAGGAAAGACCTTGGAGGAGATACAGATAGAATTGCGTAGAAAACGCTGACAATTTCCTCGACACAGAATCCCAAAATATTTAATGAAATACAATTTGAACCTAAAAGAATTTGTGCATTTATTTTGTTACGTTTCCGTTCTAAATTTCCTTATTTGGAGTCGGATGTGCGCATCCGGTATTATTCACGTAGGCATAGAAGTTTCGGGACCAACGCGAAGCAAGAGCGTAGTCCCTCGGAATCATGCAATGTACTTCCCCGCCACCCCTTGCCCTATGATTTTTGGGTATAAGAAGAGTGACGACGAAGGCATATCGGGACTAGTCAAAGTTTAGAAAGGATTCTGTACACGTCTGTGCGTGCTCTTACGATATTTCTACACGAGGAACTTAGTGAGATCGGGTTCAAGTCCCCTACGAGCAAAAACTTAACCATACAGTACGTAGTCTACTGTTAGACATTATTTATCATTGTAGTCATCCCCCGTTTGCTCGCGTTCGTGAAAACCGAGAAGGATTAGATTCTTGCTTCGCGGAATCGAAACTATACTTTTAACTCAGTTCATATTTGTAACAATTTAGATTACCATTAGTACGCCGCGACAATTACTCTTATAACAATTGTAAGTCCCGGTGCATATCAGAATATATGTATAATCATTTTTAATTAGTGTTGATCAATTATAATACCCAGTCCAGTACCCACTAAAGTGTACCTTTGCCGCTCGAGGTATATCAAAAACTGTTACGAGGCTTAATACCAACATTTCCTGCGGTTCCCCACATTAGCCATACGTGGGTTCGTCCTCCATAACCAACCTCCTGGAGCTCCCTACGTTAGCCATACGTAGGTTCGTCTCCGCGTCTACTTCCTCAAGGCACCCAGTGTTATCTAACAACACTGGTCAAGCCATTAACAAAACCATATTTCAATAGAAAAACCCCGGCTACGCAGCCGCCCCCTCCGGCTCGCAACAATTTACTGAATCTTTGCAGCATTACGTCACAATTTAATATCTAACATCAATTCGCATGTCTTTCGATTCAATTTTGAAGTAAATTGGAAATTTTTTAACAAAGGTAACGAGACTCATAGTCGAATTTCACGTTTATATTATAGAATTCTTTTTCTTTTTGGTTTTATCTACAGCTTGAATGTTAAACTTCTTTGTTTAGACATACAGGTATCAGTATTTGTATTTAGAGCATATTTTGTGTTAGGAGTTATATAAATCGTCGACAGTTAAAGACATTACCTGAGCCAGAGTAGTAGAAGAAGATCAACTTTGGAATTTTTTTACGAATTTTCACTATTATTAGATTGGTAACGTATTTATCTGTTTAGATCCATCTTGCTTACGTTTCAAAATATACATTTCTAGTCTTTATTGTAAGCTTCATATGAGTAGTACCTATTCACGTCCCGTCGGTATAGTATTAAGCTTGTAATAAAATTAGAAAAACTATACATTTTTTAAATAGCATTCTCCAATTGAATCTCAGAAAAGAACTGCATTCCGGGAATGTAAATACCAACATCATAAAATAATTTATACAACATGCATACCTTGAGTTACAGAAGTATTAGTGCCTCCCATTTTTTGCCAACTATGATATGTCTCGTAGTTGAAATTAATTGCAATTATTCAAGGAATAAGTTTATAGCTTGAGTCAAGAGTTATTGCAAAAGAAGATTATACATTTTCCTTTTATAACATCAAATTTAATATCACTTTTTATTATCAAAATAATAACCTAGATTACACATCTGTATTAAATCGTGGCGCCGAAGGCAAAACGCTTTAAATTTGCCTGGGATTGAGTGGGTTAACTTGACTTCGAACGACACCATAGTTTCAAAACACAATGTTAATCGAGGCTTGTCAATGAATACATGCACTATACCAATTAAGTTCTTGATTAATGCAAGATTTTCTGAAACGTAACAATTCAATACAACTGTAGAAATGGAGTATAACAAATAGTTGTTTAAGGTATTTTAAAATTATAAGATGGTATTAATCATAATCATGGTACAACGAAATATTGAATACCAAAATACTGATTGTTTGGTATCCACTGTACGAATACAAACATTGTTGTCCAGTTTGTTCAAGTACAATGTATTTTTTTTACCGATGAAGAGTCCATAACATTTATCCTAAGCCAAAAATCTGAATATAATACTTGTATGACTCTCTTCATACATTCATTCAATATACAAAGAATTTCGTAATCATTTATTATTGGAATTTTGAAACTGAAAGCTTCCCTCGTAAAAGATCATCAAGAAATGCAAAAAACCACAGGAGGGACAAATCTTGACGAATAGCTTTGCTTCCCCTCCGTTATATTTCACAACAGTCCTCCAAATAGACAAAGCAGATGATCAATACTCCTGATTCCCCAGAATCGGGGGTTACGGGGAGGGCCAGCTGTAATTTTGACAAATTACCCTCGAAACTGGGTAGGGGGAAGAAACAGACAGGAAGAGGAAGCAGGAAGAGAGTCGTGGGACTCGTTTGATCGCGAAGTTCGCTGTCTACAAAGAGAATCGCGAAGCAGCCAGATCTCGCGCACGATACGAGCGTTTCGACGTGAAACTATTTGAGTTCCAGTCAAAAACGCGTGGGTGCCACGTAACCGAACTGTGCTTCCACGTTAACTTTCCCGTTCTGTTTATTCTAACAGGGCGTCGTTGCTGATTTGTTTGCACTCGCCGTGTTACGCGAAATTTCGCAGAACGAGATACACAATCCGACATGGCCGTCGACTAATGTCGGAATGCATGAGTGCATTTTTTTTTTAGCTAGCAGAAAGCAGTGTGTCCAACTGGAAAGATAAACTCGCTTTGAAGCTTTCACTGGTGTAACGTGCAATTTTTGATTAGTTTCGGTGGGATTCAATAATAAATAAAGTAAATTCCTCGGTTTGGGATTTAGAATTTAGTTAATTACTCGTGGAATTTTAGGCAATTAAATAGGAAAGATAGTTTAGGTTTACTTGCTACTTGTTGTAATATTCAATTGTTATATAGTCACTTGTTACTTTTACATGTAGGTTTTGTGTCTTTGTACAATCTAGTGCTATTTGATTTTTAAACATAGTCCTTTTATCTCGGAATTTTTTTTATTTATATTTCGTGATTATAATAGATACCGACATATCAAAATGAAATTTGAGCTGAAAGGGCTTTATAAAGTAAAAACTATTACCGTGTCATATACATTTAATAACATTCTCTAAGATGGAGCTTAGTTGCACTTAATGAAAACTGTTCTTCGAAGTTTTCAGTATGCAATTCCATGTGTCGTATAATTTAGTAAAAAATCAATTTCTGGAAAAGTTCAAATTAATTGAAAAATTGGATCACGCAACACAAACGGCTTTATGAAAAAGTAAATGAAAAAACACTCACTGTCAACGCCAGTAATCGATTCGCATTATTTTAAGCTTAAATTTGTGTAACTATAATGTATTATTATACAAAGAGATTGTTTGGACATAAATTGATAACAGTTTAAAATTGAATTAAACAAGGAAGGAAAGGTGTATACAAGTGTATGCATTTTTAATTGTTTACTGTTTTTATATTGAAAACCAGAGGAGAGAAAAAGCAATAAATTTCAATATACAATAATAAAATATTTTTAATTAAAATTTCCCGTGAACACGATCTTATGTATCTTACTCATGTACAGTAACCTAACATACACCCTTGTCTATAAATCAAGAGACTCTTATTAAACGCAGAATAAAAACTAGTGATGCGCACGAGACGAGACGAGACGAAATGAGATTTCTACGATTTCAATCTTGATCTCGAAAAATCTCGAAACACGCATATCGATCTCGAATTTTCGACAATTTAGAATATATGATCTCAATCTTGATCTCGACGAGATCTTGAGGAGATTTTGACAAGATTGGCAATACAGTTCAAAATATGCCAATATCTGTTGTGTTATTACGAACGATATACAAGTTTTCCAGTTCTTAGATTATACGGGTTTAAGGATTACATTTCGCACAGAATCTAAAAACCTTAAAAATAGGATAATTTTATAATGCAAGAAAACAAAATCTCAGAAAATACGTTTGTTGTAGTTTGATCAGTAATTTAAAAACACAAATTGCCGTGATAATTGACTAACATTTTGCAGTATTAATGTTAATACATAATTTATAAAAATGAATTTTTCTGAAAACTAATTATAACCACGGTTTCTCACTGTTGTCCGTGTTAATCTAAATCTAATCTCACTTTACACTTTACACTTTACACTTTTTATATCTAAAGATCTTATTACAAGTTCGCAGCCATTAGCTCGCTATTTTACTCGTGACGAATAATCCTTCGTCAGGAATAATACCGATTACCAAGTCTCACCACGTGGAGGTTGCTGCGACTGCAGACCCGGGGATAGAAGGAATGAAAGTTCCTTCCATCTCCCTCTACATAGAGTATACATACGTAGATGCATACTCTACATAGAGTCGTCGAGCTTAATACTAAGTACAAAACGATGAAAATCAAAGGAAAACAAAATTCCCTTCGATTTCCAAAGTCTAAGCCTGACTCTGCCAAATAATTATTTGAACTAAATGGAAGCTAAATGGAAATCGCGACACGACGCGACCATGTAACTGGACTTACAGAGTCAGTCCCGTTTCCTCTGGTGGGCCTGGTTCGAGAGAAAGACAATCAACGTCTCCGCTCATTGTTAGTACGCTACTCCCTGCATACCTGTTGCCGAGGGCCCGGTCCCGACTGGACAGTGTACGACGTAGGTAGCACCGCGTCGGGGTGCCTGACCCTGGCGACATCAAGTATGACTGATAGTCGAAGAGTCTCAGACAGAGTTCTACTCTCTGCACATCGTCAGGAGTCCAGGACCCGACTTGCACCCGTCTCACTGAACTTTTGGACTTACTACGCCGCGCCGAGAACCTGGACTTCGCCTGACGTGTGCAGAGAGTAGAAGATTCCTCGGAGGCGTCGATTAGTCTTTCTCTCGAATTAGACGCACTAGAGGAGGGCAACCGATCTCGGCCAGTCACACGGTTGGTCACAGCCAATCGGTAGAGAATTAAAACAGCGTTTTTGTGACAAAAATAGTAACAGCAAACCGATTGTGCAGTTACATAAAAGAAGATGCGTAGATTAATAGGAATATGGTTTTCACTCCCAACTCTGTTCCGTTTTCTTGTTATTTACAATTTAATGCTAAAAAAACGTGATTTTTGTCGTTTTTTGCTTATAAATTTTAAAGTAATGCAGCAATATCAATGCTCCAATGAGATAAAATGTAGGTGATGAAAATACCTACAGAATGAGACCTCGAACGTCTCGATCGGATAATGAGGAACAGAGCAAAATCTGGAAAACCGGAAAATTCGGCGTTTTTTCCAAAATTCGTATCTCCGCCATTTTTTAAACTGAAGCGCTGGCCTTTTGGGAACAAATAGTGATTGATATGTTCTTTATGTGTGCAAAAAGCGGGGATTGTCGGATAGGTGATTTTCTCACAATCGCAGTCTGAATTTTTTAATGCGCTTTTTTCCATCGGGCCTGTATGCGTTATCGTAAGACCGATTTTTATTTTTAAACAAGATTTGAATAATTGACGTCGTGTACTACAAAACGTATATTCTAGTTTTTCGATCAAATGTATTGAAATATGAGAAAAGCCCTTGTAAAGTTGACTAAACACAGTCGAACGCTCAATCGCGATCGAGTGGTGGGGTACACAGCGGCAGCCGAGGTGAAAGGTATATACAGGGTGTCCCAGCCTTAGTGATACAGCGCTTTAACTCCGAAACTATCGGCCGAATGCAAAATTTCAAATATGGAAATTGCATAGTGGGGCTCATGTTTCAGCGAAAAGGAATTTTTGTTAACTTTGTTATTTAACGAGATAGGATGGTCAAGTTTCATTTTTCAAATGGAACTATGTATTTTTTTTTATACCATGCGATAGTACTTTTCAAGACGAATTCATTAAGCTTTAATGTATTTACCCGATTTTTATTAGTTTTCAAGCTATAACGCTTCAAAGTTGGCTAATTTTCAAGGAAAAAACTCGGTTCAGCCCCGGGCGGTTCCATTGATGCGGTGAGCATCATTTGGTTCTTAATATCGATACGGAGGGTCTCGCTTGGGATTCCAGGCCCAAGGAAGGAAAACAGGAAAAGAACCTACCTAGAAAATTTTCGGCGCTACAAGTAATGCATCAGTAGCGGTCAATACTTTTTCCGTTTTCCTTCCTTGGGCCTGGAATCGCAAGCGAGACGCTCCGTATCGATTGCAAGAACCCCACGGTGCTTACTGCATCAATGGAACTGCCCGGTATCGAACCGAGTTTTTTCCTTAAAAATTAGCAAACTTTGGAGTGTTATAGCTTGAAAACTAATAAAAATCGGGTAAATAAAGCTTAATGAATTCATCTTGAAAAGTACTATCGCATGGTATAAAAAAAAATATATATAGTTCCATTTGAAAAACGAAACATGACCATCGTATCACGTTAAATAAGAAAGTTAACAAAAATTCCTTTTCGCTGAAACATAAGCCCCACTTTACCATGCAATTTCCATATTTGAAATTTTGCATTCGGCCGATAGTTTTGGAGTTAGAGCGCTGTACCACTAAGGCTGGGACACCCTGTATAAATAGTAACGTAAACGTACCGCGACCAATTACTACCCACAAGCAATACCAAACTACGATAACTAAGAGAAACTACACAAGCAAAAATAGGAGGGACGCGAGACGCGGATGCGCGATCGCGAGATCCATACCGACCAAAGGATCGTCGAAGAATGAGCTGCTTGGACGCAGCCGTGCGTCGTAGCTTGCTTTGTGTCTCTCGAAATAGAGAAGGGAAAGGGCGAACAACAACCGCGTGACGCTCAATTCGAAGGCTCGTTAAATTAAGTTTAAGAGTAAGATTAATTATTTAAATCAACATTTCAACATTACAATAACATTCAACATAGGTTTAGACAAGTTTTTCTTTAAAATTTACTCACTTGTGCAATCTACATCTACAATCTGTAATTTATCCTATATACATGTATTTAGTTTACGTAGATAGATATATTATAAATATCCAATTAAAATAATAACTCAAAATAAGGGAACATAAAGGGTAAAAAATGTAATAGGATCCCTTCAAAAAATTGTATTATGTTGTCCCAAAAGTTTGTTCCATTTCATTAATAAGTAATATATACGCAATATCGTATGTCTAATGTTACATTGATTATTGAATTGCGTACGATCCATTTTGCTCCATTACTGTTACAACATTAATATCGAAGTTTGGTTATCTATTTATATAAACATTGCCACACAAAATAACTGAGTGCAAATCACGAAAGAAACTTTTGGGACAACCTAATATTTGCATCTTAATTATTACCTATCAAGAATTCATTTTTTTCTTATTATTATAAAGATACTTCAATACCCATAACTTCAGATATTTTTCAACTAACAAAATCATCCTTTAACCTGACATTCTTCAAACATTTAAGAATTGAGAACCGAAAGAAAACTAATTATTAGAAAACTTTAAATCAGAACCTTTCCCTAAATATTCCATAAACAATCCATCTTCATTTTTAATGGATCTATAGCCTAGCTCGTTTGCAAGTATCACCCTGTATATCCGACGAATGTTTACCGATATTTGGTTTACAGGGAAGGGGGCAGGGCAAAGGCGCGATCGATGAGGGCTTATGAAATTGAGAATATTCAAGCGATCCTTTGTTATTGCGTTTAGAAAGGAGGGAGGACGACACTGGGGAAGTGTGAGCTTTGATTGCGAGGGAGATCGTGCGCTGGAAGTGGAATTTTTGAGAATGGGGTGCAGAATGGGAATAATGGTGAACATGATACGAAAGTGGGTGTTTCGTGAAAGAAATAAAATATAATAATGCTGAGAATTTTAATAAAGTTTCTTGGTAATGCACCATAACCTCGGTTATTACTGACGATCGCGACTGAAAACTCGTACAATAATCGAGGCGACTAATCGTTGCTTAGTAATCATCCCTTCTGCTTATCGGTGCCATGGAATAATCGAGGTTGGAATTCTATTTAGATGAAATATGAAATTAATCGACAACTGAATTGTAATTTCAATAAACTTACTTGGATTACTCTTCAAATATTAGTGAGAAAGTGATGTAAATGCAGAACATCGTTATTTTCGCAGCGAGAGCATGTTTGTAATATTACATTTTTCTGATCATGCAGAGTACAAAAATAATTAGAGGAGAGTGCAGGATAAGCTCCTCGTATTCCGCAATTTCTCTTTCTCGTCGTTCCTCTGTTCGCGTGGAAATGTTTACCTAATTGCGATACACGGTCAATTACGACAAAAAATAAGCAAAGTGTAATTTTCGCTGAAGAATGATCCATAATTTTTCTGACGTTTCATTCGCCGCTTGAAAGCGTGTTGCACTAATGCTTAAGTACGTATCACTTTTTTTAAATTAGTCGTTTATTATTGATCATACAGAATATTAACTTCAGTGGTTCTTTTGTGTTATTCGGATATAAAATATGAAAAAGTATTGCAAGAGAAGTGGAATGAATTTTTGTACTATGCTTGAAATTAAAAAATGAATTATACATAAATTAAGAGATCAAATATACCTAACTAAACATATTTTAGGTGTGAAAATGTCAACATTTGATACTTTGAACTTAAATACTTAAAAATTACACATCAAAAGAACATTTCCTGCAATTGCGATAAAATTACACCATGCAATGATCTTTATCTTCACTGCTACTGGGGCACCATAAGTGCCCCATGCCAAATAGGACAAATAGATTCAATCTATGTAAAAATAAAATATGCAATCCCATTAAGAAAACTAATGCAACTATCGAGTGTACATTCACTATTGCACATATAACAAGAAAATGTGTTCCTACAAACATAGTATTCCTTGAACCATTAATCTTTGGTCTTTAACATTTTTCTCTAAGGGCACTGATAACATACATTTTCACATTTACTTAGCCTACCGTGTATAGTGATGCATTATTCATCGTATAGTATACAAGGTAACTTCTTAATGTCTAGTCGCGTAGAATCGAGGCGCTAATTCACACCGACTCACCCTGTACACGTCGCGGGGGTGGCTTACCCGTGCACACCACCAGCTCGAACGAAACCCGTCTGTCTGTACGTCTTACGTGCTCCTGGACACTTACGTCTACGTGCACGTCATACGTCTCCCGCGTCGCGTTACGTACACGGGTGTTAATGCGTTTCCCTATCTGTGTGATCGCGCACAACCCACACATACTTCGTATAACCGCTCGTCCGGACGTGCTCACACGCTAGCGCACGCTCACGAGATCAAGATTGATAGGCTACGAGTCGCAACACGTACGGAGCATCCACTTAGCGGTGCATTATCCCGATGAGAATGCGTACAGGCTGGATCTTACCTAATGCAGCGGCTGCAATCCTGATAATGGCAGCCACTTGTCCGCGAAGGTGCTACCGTGAACTCAGGCTAATCGGCAATTTCGTGATTTTGTTTCGAGACACCGATTCTCAGGGACGATAGTGGTGTAACGATTCTCTGCGTCGCGATCGGGGATTCTAGACGGGGTCGATGTAGCTGTCTGTGGGCGTTCTTGCCACTGTCTGAACGCGATGGACAGTGAGTTGAGTTGAGTCATAAGTAGACTGCAGAGTTCATGCATTTATGGTGTGACGTGTGACGGAGAAAGAGAAGAAGCTCACGGGTCACAGCAATTTACTTAAATTTTTATATATATTTTACTTGCCTATCGGTAAGGTCAGCTCTTTGTCGCAGCAGTCTCGTACGGGCCCTGTCTCGTATGTGAATTTCTAAGTGAAATCTGGATAGAAATGTAAGGATGCGAACGGATTGAAACGGTCAATACAAATTACAATGATAATTTTACTGCTGAAATAAGGTTATCGTGTTTAATTGAATAGAACTTCGGATTATGGTACAGTTAGAAATGACATACTTGTAATTTAAACAATTGGCTCGAACAACGATGCCCGAAATACAGAAATTTGCTCTTTGAATTAGTTACAATCTTTCGTTCTCTCGTTCTCACTTTACAATAACAATACATATATAAAACTATCGGAATAAATGTACAATAATCAGTTAGGTACCACCCGTAAACATCAATTTGGGTTCACCCAGAAATGAAATATTATTTTTGACATTCCGAGTGGTCACAATTATGCAAAAGTACATATAACAATATCATATTGAAGGATAACACTCACCACTAAGTTTTGTTATGCAATTTATCACTGCGATATTCAGCTACGATACTGAAACTGATGGGTGTTGTTCGTCGAATGATGCTCTGGTCGGAGGAAAAGCACACACACGTGGAAGAGTTATAATTTACGTAATCAAAAGTGAAATTAATATGTATTTACAGAAAGGAACAAGAAAATATAAATCTAAAATGCTTTAAATAAATTAAAATAAAATTATTTTAACGAGGAATAAGAGTCTTTGCCTATCACTCACTTTTCACAAAATGAATTTACTTTGATACGGCAACTCTGCTCTAACTTATTTCCACGGACTAATATCATGCTTTCGCGACTGTACGATGAGAAGTGATCTCGGCTCGCGCTTTGTTCAACCACGTAAACTCTGTCGAACGTTCTAGAAAGTTCGAAGACAAAGGATCTAGAAGCACGTGATGGAAGATTCGTTGATATAAAAACTACCGACATTGCTCGGCGACTTGGTACGCGCGAGAATTTTATGTTGACGAATGGTACCGTCCCTTCGCGTCTCGCGCCTCCGAACTGCTCAATTCGTCCACGAGACAACGTTACGCGAGTGCGAAACACAAGGCCGCTTCAAGGTACATGTTGAAGTAAGCAGTTTTCTACGTTTGTGAAAACTCTACACCCAATATGTAGAACCGTTATTTTCACCCCCCTGGCCTTTTTATGACTCCTAGCTAGCCAGGTATATACTAAGAGGTGTAAACTCTGTCGCCGTACTTTGTTACCTGGTCAGTTCGAATCGTACGCCCGTCCGAGTACCACCTTTCTTCCACAGTTTACTTTCCTAAATATATATAATTATTTACTTTATATACGGGTTTGTTATTTCCACCATAATTCCTTCAACAGTATACCTTAGCTTCCAGAACGTTCGAAATGAAGAAATGCCGAAAGAAATGCTTAACTCAATTTCGTGGTATTTATACATCTCGCCTTCAAGCGATGTCTGTAACCCTCGTATCAAATATTTAACAGAAACGAGTAATATTTGAATTTAGCAATGATACGTTGTGTTCTTATCCTTTACCACGACGCTTGAATATTTATATCGCATATATAACAATTAACGCATAACTTTCGCAAGACGCAACGCGTACATACTATTATATTTACAATGCGAAACATATTAAACATATTTACAAGGTTTACCCGCGGCGCGGCGTTGCCAGCAGGGTGAAAGTGGCGTGACGACGTTAATTTCAAGGAGGGAATGTGTATTCTTTCTCATAACGAATTTAGCAAACTACCGTCAAAGGCTAGGTTTGTTTTCGATTAAAACGAATTCAGGATGGTAAACCATCTCGAACACATTCCTGCCGACGAAATCAAGAAAAATAAAAATTTTAATTGTCGGCACGTAACAATGGCATACATTAATGTGAGCAACATACAATAAATATGTGTAATGCATGCTGAATATAATATATTAATGAATATAATAATTTGATATTTCGTTTTGCATGAGTGCACATACCTTTTGGTTATATTTAGTATATATCTGTCATACGAGTTCGTATTATAAATGCATAAAATCTGCAGTTTATTCATAAGTAGTCGACTGCATAGATAGTGATTTATGTATATTTGATGTCTAAGCATGCATAATAACTTGTTACCTTCCCATTTTACTGAATTTTCTTCTTAATTTAATAGACCACTCTGGAAATTATTAATTAATATTCATCCTTATCAACAGGCGAAAAGAAAATTTCTTCTGACAAATGACAATTCTGACATGTATATGTACTGTTTTCCTTGGAAGACGCAACATTTAGTCCATTATTCGGTGTGCTCATAATAATTTACGTTCTATAGTGTATCTGTTTTTAAGAAAAGCCAACACAATAACCAATTGATGGTTCGGTGTGCTCATAATAATTTACGTTCTATAGTGTATCTGTTTTTAAGAAAAGCCAACACAATAACCAATTGATGGATCTATACAAAAAATTACCTTTTAAACATCACACTCTACAGATGCTGATTTTTTAATTTTAATTAATCAATTTAGTAAGGGAATTGTACGCTACTCAATTTCATGATGCACAAATAATAGAATTCATTTAATTCTTTATTAGCACGACATTACGATTATGAAATTGTATGATCCTCCTCAAGTACGGTGCAACAAGGATGCGAAAAGATTAAGAATAATTCAAGAAGAGTACGGAAGTCCCTCGCAACAGCCATTCATCAACGTCCGAGATACAGAATTAAAATTGTGTTTCATCCTACAATTCAGAAGAGTATGAATAATCTGCACTGCTTCAGTCTCGACTGCTTATACTTCGTCTTATAGGAGAGATTTCTTTCATCATGTCTAACTTTATTTCATCCTTTGCCTAGGACTCTCATATTGTTACTGAATTATTCTGTTAATCGTCTCATATTTTATGTACATTATAAACGAAAAGGTATCATATAACTTGATGGCTGAAATTAATAAATTAGTAAAGAATTAAATGGATCCAATCGCATTTGCTCGATAAAATGCAGTAATAATTTCTCATATCAAATTTAAATCGTATACATTCAAACGTGGAAAATGGTTGAAAAATAATTCGAATAAACGTACGTAACTTGATTGGTAATTTAATTAGGAATAAAATTTAATTAACCTGATAATGTATACGTTTATATTTATTAAACACTTTTGATCCCGATCTAGGTCTTCGTTGCATGAGTATTTATATCTTTTCTGAAAAAGGAAAGGATATATGTAATATGATAATGGGAATTACACGAAAACGAAAATAAGAAGTGTATAAAATATAGTAAAAATAAAATGTAATACAACACGAATTAACTTATAAATTTTCAAAATTATATTTAATTTAATAAATTTAATAAACTAATTTTTTTCGGCTTACTCACAAGGGTAAGCAAAAGAACATATACCTAACTTAGATCATTTAATTTATTAAATTACACTCTGTATGAAAATATATAATTTATAAACGAAGTTGAATGAATATGTACGATAAAAATTTGGTGGGTATGAATTCCTTGAATGTTATCTAATGACAATCAATTGAATATGAATATTAAATTCGTCAAACTCAATTTTCTCTTTCTAAGAAAATTAAATTTATTTTGTTCTCAAGTTATTACAATATTTTGAAAATTATTATTAAATATTTTCTTAAGCATTAAAGAATGAATATCTTATAGTACACAAACATTTTAAGAAACTTCGGTAATTATAGAGAACAGGTACATCCTCACCGATTTCGATGATTTTTAAATATGTTGTAGAAATCAACATTTTGAACAACTTTTTCCTATACATATAACCGTCGCTCGGCCTTAGTTTCCGAGATATTTGCAAAATACCATTGCTGCTACAACAATGAATATTGCGTATAACTACGCGTCTGTGACAGCGTGTGTGTAAGCGTTCAGTCGTCGATTGTTTAGGCTCGGAATACACATACGCGACTGTAAGTCTCTATGGGTTAGCTATCATTCGCTAGTCGGCTCGTGTTTCAATCTGTTCCGAATTCATTTATAGATATAAAGTAGCGCATGATCTGTATTCGTACAGTAAAAAAATGGGGTTCCGGGATCTCGCTCCCGGTCGGGGGTTTGGTGGCGAAGCCCCCAACAACGAATACTGCAGCGCACCACTCAGGTGTGTACACGGTTAGCCTGAGGGGTGTTTATGCTTTTCATATATGCTTTTCAATTTTTGTAAAAGGATTTTGCGCGAAAATTATACGCATCGAAATTACGGGAACTCACAGACGCGTACGTGTATTCCGAGCCTAAACAATCGACGACTGAACGCTTACACACACGCTGCCACAGACGCGTAGCTATACGCAATATTCATTGTAGTAGTAGTAATGATATTTTGCAAATATCTCGGAAACCAAGGCCGAGCGACGGTTATATGTATAGGAAAAAGTTATTCACAATGTTGATTTCTACAACATATTGAAAAATCATCGAAATCGGAGAGGATGTGCCTGTTCTCTATAATTACCAAGTGAGAGGCTGAAAACGTGTTAATACCTTTAGAAGATCAGATTTAGAACGGAAAACTTCAACAGGACAGAAATAGATCTGTTAAGCCGGCGACTGATTTGCAACAGAACATTGTAATGTAACGCGAACATTCGCTTAGTCCGGACGGACAAACATTGTAACCAAGGAGACCAATTTACAATGTTAACCACTATCGAACTGTGTACATCCAATGATATCAAAACAAATTACTAAAGTTTACATTTCTCTAATTAATTGTTATTCGAAGACAAAAATTTCCACCCACGCGGTGCAGTGTTCCGTTGTAAAGCAATTTGCAGGGTGAAATAAAAACAAAAGTATTTATTGCGCAATTGTCCACGATCCACCTGAGCAGATTACTCTTGGTAACCGTGTATGGGTTCGTTTTTTCTCGGGCTTTTGTAAATATTTAGAAAAAAAAAGAGGAGAGAGGGAATAATGCAATTCCAGTGATCCAGAAAAAGGTATATTAGCATGGAAATTTGTAGTACGCGGAGCTGGAGCGCTGGCTGCGTTCGTTTGTCTGTTCGATGAAAAACGCATTCCGTGTTTACTAAAAACAGATAATAGAGAGAGCATTCGTGGAACAAAAGCGGCTCAGAATTTATTTCATCGAGTAAGAGCGTTCCACTTACAATGCCATTTACAGAAATACAAAAATAATTAACGTTGGATAATATTTTCAATGAGAATCTTGTCATTGAACTTACGTATGTATGTAGTAAGAATTCTCATGTTTAATTATAATGAATTCAAAATAATACACAATATACTATTTTAATATTTTTGTATGTATCTTCGTGTATATGAAATATATTTATTTATATTATATTTCATTCTTATCTCTCTCTCCCCCTCTCTCCCTCCCTCCCTCTCTCTCTCTCTCTCTCTCTCTCTCTCTC
>NC_071977.1:17316201-17331065 GCF_026283585.1 Hylaeus volcanicus
GTACTTTTGAAAATTCTAAGGACTGAAACTGATATTGCAATACGATAAATTGTGCGTTACAAATAGTGGATTTTTTTTTTCATTTCACGCTTCATCTTTAACATTTAAATTTCTTGCAGTGAGACATCCTGCCATGTGTTCTGTATACTTTTGGAAACTTAAAGGACTGAAGCTGGTCTCTTTCTTATATCTGGCTTCAGACATATTATGTACATTGTAGACTATATGCTTACTATAATAAAAGACAAATGTATTTTTATTTTAAGCTCTACATTAATTTGCAAGTAAAATAAGATTTGTATGTGTTATTTACAAATAAAATTAATTTCATATGAATAACGCACAATTTATTATATTACAATACCAGATTCAGTCCCTTAAGTTTTCAAAAGCACACATAACGCATGGGAGAAAGTCTTGTTGTAACAAACTTAAGCGTTAAAAATGAAGTATGAAATGAAAAAACAGGTCCACTATTTCTAACGCACAATTTACTATATTATAATACCAGTTTTAGTCTTTTATGTTTCCAAAGTACACACAGCGCATCGCAAAATCTCTTGTTGCTAGAAATTGAAATGTTAATCATGAAATGAGAAATAAAGAAAGAGATCCACTATGTGTAACGCACAATGTATTGTATTAGAATAAAATTCACAAGTATGCACAACGCGTGGCAGAAAATCTTGTTGTAACAAATTTAAATGTTAATAAATAAAGTGGGAAAATGTACAAAGAGATCCAGTATTGGTAACGCACAATTTATTGTATTATAATTCCAGTTTCAGTCCTTTGAGTTTTCAAAAGTACGCACAATGCATGTCAGAAAGTCTTGTTGCAAGAAACCAAATGTCACAAATCCAAACTGACAGTTACAGGTTAGAAATGAACGAGCGGCATGAGTGACAGCCATATTACAATTCCGACCGACGAGCCTTGCCGACTGATTCCGAGAGTCGACGAATCAACGAACGGCCTTAGCTCCTATTGGCTAAGTGTCGACGAAAAATTCCTTGTCAAAGGAAAAGAAAAATGCTGCAGTTTTTGACACATTCATGATATGATATTACGATATCTCTGTCGTTCATGGACCCATTTTATCGATTTTGGTTTTATTCGAAAGCTTATGTGCGATTTACATAAGAAAAATACCTTTAGATTTAGAAAATACAGCAGGCGTGACGAGATATTAATGACAGAAGTTTCGGGTTAGGTGAGAATCGCGTTTTCTCGAGTAAAAGATACGCGGTAGCGCCAGCGCCAGGCATATACGAGGAGGCTATTTTTTCATGTATTTGGCGTCGAGACGCAATCGCGTCTCTAGATACGTGTTTTAGTTTGAAAACCAAATACACACGAATGAATCTGAGTATTTCATAAATACACTAGCCGTCAAAAACAAACGGGACACTACTTTAAAACGTAATAACTCCGAGAGTCTTCAACCGATGTTCGGGAAACTTCGTGAGGTTCAGTTTTAAAGTGTCCTCTGGGTGTGTGGAAAGTTGCATTGACGAGGGTTGATGATAAAGCAGTTTTCGAAACGGGTCCTTTTCGGCATTCATTCTTAACGTATCGAGAACGAACATGGTGAATTTCATCGCCCTCCGATATGTGGAAGTGTTCCGTTACGAAGGGGGTTGAAAATTTTCGAGCTGTTCCACCCCCCCCCCCCCAAAGGGTGCCTATGAGGTGCACGGTATGGGTGATAGCATTTTCTGGATCAGGGGAGTCCAGAGAATGCATTGAGCCCAAAATCGAGACTGTCGTCCAAAAATTGTGGATTTTAGGGGGGGTGGGGGTGTTGTGAGTGGTGAGTTTGTCCGAGAGCGATTTCAAGGGGTGTATTTTGTAGGGAGCATCAAACAGAGTCGCCTCAAAAGTTTTTTTGATTTTTTCACCACCTTCCGTCGCCCCTGGACCCTTCTGAAGTGCCGTTTTTCTGCATTACCCCTTTAGGGGGGGGTGAATTAACCCTTTATCATCAACCCTCGTCAATGCAACTTTGCACACACCCAGAGGACACTACAAAACTAAACCTCACGAAGTTTCCCGAACATCGGTTGAAGACTCTCGGAGTTATTACGTTTTAAAGTAGTGTCCCGTTTGTTTTTGACGGCTAGTGTACATTATGAGATGAAAAGTGTTCCATGATTAAAAACGTTTCGGAAATGGTAGCTCGATGCATAATAAAACGGTGGAAAATAATTTAGCCATGAATTGCTGTTCTTGAATCGTCTCGACGCAGTAAACTGATCGGGCAGCCTCTATCTATTCCCGCATGTCGAACATAAACCAGTAATTGCGGTTGATTCATCGCGCCAACCGTTTTTCATTATCGCCGAAATTGTCCCGGAACAGTTTAAATTATCCGTGCTGCGCAACTTCCAACGTGATCGTCTGGCTTCTTCAACTCATTGCGCGTGTAAATATTCAGTTATACCAAATGAAATTCACCGGTTTTCGCTGGAAACAGACCGTGATTAATACAGCAACATAAAATAAAATCTGCATTATGCTGATCAGTATTTATGTATTAGTTGGCTCGTGCATTGGAATTTTATTCGGTTATCGAGTAGTTTTTGATGTTGTTTGTTTTGGATTACGGATGAAAATCGTACTATGATGGCTATAGAAACGATGCAAATTTTTTTATCCGAACTTACAGTGAGATGTAGTGTGTAAAGGGACTTTGTGTAACAAAAGTTCGACAGAAGAAGCCGCGGACGCTATATAAGCAACTCGGCAGCCGACCACATTACCAAAAGGCTGAGCGATAAGGCGCCAGCCTTATAAACAAAAGCCGAATGGGCGAGGACCTGAACGGACAAGGGGATCACTTGCTGTTCGGCCCTCGATGAGGAAAGACGTAGCAGAAAACACTACCTATAGAAAGGATTCTATTAATATTAATAAAGTACCTTTATAGTCGCATTTAGTAATCGTTTTCTTAATCTTTGTGAGTTTAAAGTTGTATAATATGTTTTGTTGCCGGAGTGGAAATGTACAATTCATTCAAGAGTGCCATAATGTTCAACTAATTAAATATTCAAGACTATCAAAACTCAAACTAATCTAGGCTTTCAAAGTATTCAACACTTTTACAATACACATATATCTTCATCGTGTTATTTAAGCAAATAAAAATATCCAAGACTTCAGAGTATTGAAAACATTAAAAGCATTCAAGACTCTCAACCGAGTCAAGCCACGCAACTCTTTCAAATCGGCCTCAGTTTTACAAGTGCCTCAGAGCAGCTAAAAGCTCCAAACTGTCAACATGTTTGAAAACTTTCAGACAGAAGTATCGATGTCCCATCGCAATTGCTTATCCCTCCCATTTACCTTATTCATCTATTGTTTTCGTTTGTGGCGGTGTCATCGAACGACGTGTCAAACATAAGTCAATAAATACTGCGAAAATAATAGGACAGAAAGGGATTGCAGAGGGCAGGTAAGGGGGAGGGGGCACGTCGATGGCGAATTATCCACTGTGGTAGATCAAACAGTCTTGTAAGAGCATTTCACGCCCTTCTGCCCCGTGTTTGCGAGACCAAAAAGGCGTTTGTCCCTTCCAAGCTCGCAGACGTGTATCGTCCCTGGAATGATGTTAAATCGATAGAGTCCAGCTTTGTCCGCATGATCGCTCAAGGGTGTTCGTTGGTCGCGGAACAAAAAGTGTCTGTGTCCAAGGGACAGAGACAACGCGTGGATTTTTCACGCGATGGGAAAGATGAACGCAACGGATTCGGAGGAAAGGTGGGCTCTAGCCCATCGAATGAAATGGAAGACTCGTATTTATTTAATTTATCATCGAATGAATGCGGCGAGTCTTTGAGCAAAAGAAGCTAACCGCGTTAAGAAATTGCAACTGGACTTGTGACGCTTGGCAAGGAAAAATCGGCAGATCTAGCGAATTTGAATTAATTGAATAATAAATTAAACTAGCTGGTTAATGTTGCTCGCTCGCTTCACGAGCTCGCGAGTGAGGTCCTTGCTTAATTCGTATAGCTATTCATGTTTATTTTGTGTGCGACCCTTTACGGGCCACACAAGGAACTTCCCGATTTCCGATTACAGCGCCATCTATCGCGAATAAAAAAAATGTTTGAAAGTAGTGTTTTGAAAAGGTCTCATAGCCAGCATCCACAGTGCATGATAAAAAATGAGGTGTTCCATTAAAGAAAATCATGTTGACCTTGACGTGACTTTGACAGGTCCTTTGAAGGTCAAACGGACACGATCATTCAATAGAATTTTTCAAACCCTAAAACATTTTTCTAAACTATTTTTCTCACAAATGTTCCATTTTGAAAATATTTTACTGTTTCCATACTTTTGGAGCAGCCTGTATGTATACATGTATAAGTATTATATACGCATAAATATAATAATAATAATATATGTATATATATTATTAATATTATATATTAATATTATATTATATTATATTATATTATATGTGTAGAGATATATTGTAATATATCTACGTCTGTAATACCGACCGATGAGGCGTCACTCGTTTGTTTAACGTTTCTTCTACGAGCATGCGGTGAACGACTCCGCCAGTGCGAATTCTGACGCCACCTCGATAATAAGTGTTTGTAATAATAAAATATTATATGTACCCAGTGCATTACAGTTTATTCTGCGTCCTGCAACAGGTTATGGGCCCAGAGCACAGTTAAATTAACGTGTGAGAAATCGTTAGTGTCTAAAATACATAGTGGTACGCAAAACATCGAAAAATTAGCTGAAGGAAATTACGAAGCATGGAGGATGCAAATGAAAAGTGTGCTGATATACAACGATCTGTGGGGTTACACCAGTGGTGAAATGGCGAAGTCCGATGTGCCAGCGGAAGCGTTAAACTGAAAGCTAAAAGATGAAAAAGCACTCGCACTCATAATATTAAGCACGTCGAAGGCAGAATTAGGACATATTAGAAAAGCGAAAACTTCAAAAGAAGCATGGGACGAATTGACGAAAGTTCACAGTTCGAAAGGCCCTGTAAGAAAAGCATTTTTATACAGGCAACTATACAATTTGAGGAAAAAACCTTCGGAAACAATGTCGCAATATATAAACAGTTTCCAAGATAAGGTTAATTTGTTGGAAGACGTTGGAATTGAAATTTCACCTGAATTACAAACAATTATGCTATTAAACAGTCTGCCTGAAGATTACGAGAATTTTTGTGTGGCAATTGAGTCAAGGAATACCATTCCAGACATCGACTTCGTCAAAGGAAAATTGATAGAAGAAGAAGCAAGGCGTCAAGGAGGCGATGGTAATAACGAAGACGGTGCATCGTCGGCGCTGATCTCTGGGAAGGCCCACGTTAACAAAGGACAGCGCGTGTACGCGCATAAAGGTTCGACAGCGACCAGAAGCGATCAGGAAAGAAGAAAATTCAACGGAAATTGCTACAACTGTGGTAAATATGGGCATCCAGCAAATCGATGTCGTATAAGGAGGAAGGATCAAGGTAGGACGAATCAAGCTTATAAATCACGCGAAGAAGAAGATTCTTTATTCGCGATTTCGGCGTTAGTATGTTCGACAGATAGAAACGAGTGGTATTTAGATAGCGGCGCTACAGCGCATATGTGTAACGATCGGAACGCGTTTGAAACTTTATCCGACGAAACCGTTACTAACATACGTACAGCTGGAAAAGAAAATATAAAAGCTCACGGCGTAGGTATCGTTCGGATTAACGTAAGGGTACACGGTAAAATAAACCCGGTAAAATTAACGAACGTATTGTATGTACCCGATTTAAGTAGTAATTTGTTATCGGTTCAAGCTATTACTGAAAAGAAGTACGAAGTAAAGTTTTCAAAGAATAATGCATATATTAATAGGCCAGACGGTTCATTGGTTTTCTTTGCGTTTAGAAGGGATCATATGTATGTAGTTAAGGAAATTACTAATCATAAAGTTTACAGTACAAGTAATCTTCCAAATGAGAAATTGAAATTGTGGCATGAGAGATATGGTCATTTAAATTATAATGATTTAAACATGTTAGCCGAAAAGAATATAGTGTATGGATTAGGGTTATTGCCGAAAAATCAAAGATTGCCATGTGAAATATGTGATCAAGCAAAAATACATGTATTACCCTTTGCGGAAGGTACGCGAGCGAAAAATGTATTAGAAATAGTACATACGGATATTTGCGGTCCAATGGACACAAAGTCATATGGAAATGGACGTTATTTTGCAACGTTTATCGATGACAAGACTCGGTATACGGAAGTTGTGTTCTTAAAATGTCGTAGTGATATTTTGACCGAATTTAAGAAATATCAGTTGCGCGCTGAGAAGGAAACAGGCTGCAACAGGTTATGGGCCCAGTGCATTACAGTTTATTCTGCGTCCTGCAACAATATTAATATTATATATTATTAAATAGTATATGTATATATATTATTTATTTCCGTTTAGTTATTCACTCATAACTTTATATTCTCCCATCTATATTGCGTTATTGAGTTAAGTTTTCTTAAAAAAACTAAAAAACTACTGGACCGAATTAGAACAAAATCTAATCAACTCTAAGTTAGATTGATACACATCGATTGCATCATCGATCATTTCGATCTCGCTATTAGTTTTTTTAGAAAACGTTAACGAAAAATTTGTTTATATACGTACATACATACGCGCGCGTGCACGCACACACACACACATACGAACAATTTGTTAAAAATAGGCTAAAATTACTCCAGTGACCTTGAAACATGGAGATCTGCTAAAAAAAATCGATTTTTCATTTTAGGGGCAAATACAATAACTTCCCTATAAATCGAGAAGTTAAAAATATATATAATTGTATATATTTTATAATTGTATATAATTGTATATATATAAAATTATATATATAATTTATTGAATAATACTATAATACATCCAGTATTGCGATTTTTAGTGCTTTGGAGCAATAATAAGAATTGTATTAATTAATGTTACTTTGAGTGATTCTATTATGCATATTCGTTGACAAGGTTTATGGTGTGACACAAAATTATTTAATACAGGGCGCAATCAACACATAGTCGTCTAATATGACATAATAGAGGAAATCGAAATGAAATAATGAAAAACGCCACTGTTTTGAATTAATACGAATAATACGAATGTATTGAATACTGAATATGATTTAACAATTTCGTAAAGCTATCGTTCAATCATTGATTTTTTATCTTTTGTGAAAAATCTAGATAGGAGAATTTGAGTAATTCTAAATCTACTAGTTCCTAGGCGTCTGTTCATCGAGACTGTATTCTTCTTCGATTAAAGATTGCATTTACAGTTTCTTTACAATGTGTCCATTTCTATATTTACTGAGAAAACCCTTCTAGTCACTCTCGAACCATTAGAAGAGTGGTATTTAATCTTGAAAATGTGTGCTTTCTGTCTTTAGTTCCACTTGTCTTCTTGAATAGACAGGATCTTGACACGGTGGCAGTGATAAGAAGATATATGAATCATTGGATGCAATCTATACTAGTAGAATTATGCCTAATAACACACAAAGATCAGATAGCACCATTTTTCATATACAGTATTCATTGTTCAATTAAAAATCTTTATGTATTACATTTTAATAATTTATCATTCAGTTGAAGGCGTCTGGTCACCCAGAGCGCTCGCCAGATGGGTACTATTCTTAAAAAATTCATAAATGCGAAAGTATAGAAAAAAATATTTTTATGTTTTGACACATAATACAAAACGGTTCAATGAACACATGAAAAATTTTTTGAGATAACAAAAAAAAAAAAATAGCGACGGTTCGAAAATTTTGGTGAAGGCCTTCGGCATGAAACGCGCGTGGGCTGTACCATCATTATATTCTTTAGGTTGCATGTGAAAAAGAAAAAAAAATTAGTTTGTTTCTGGAGTTTGTCGCAAGAGAGTAGCAATTGGATTTTTTTTTACCATTAAGAAAATTATGGTGAGCCGAAGAAATTTTTTTTTTATTTTTCACCGAAATTTCACGAGAAAAATCGTCAGTAAAAAAAAAACTAATCAAGTAATCGCAAAAATCCATTGCTACTCTTCAGATAATGTATCTAAAAGTAGTGTGTACAAATTTCAGAGCAATCGGACCGATAGTTTACGAGATTTACATTGTACCATTTCGAAAAATGTAGTTTCGAGATAATCCCAAAAGAAAGTAAACGTGCGGTCCGATTGCTCTGAAATTTGTACACACTACTTTTAGATACATTATCTAAAGAGTAGCAAAGGATTTTTTTTAAGAATAGTATCCATCTGGCGAGCGCTCAGAGTGGCCAGACTCCTTAATGTTGAATCAACATAGCAAAGAGAATAAAGAAAACTTAATTAACCAGTTTTATAAATTTTTTTCTATTAAACAATTAGTAACATTTAGGTCTTATAATAGACAAATTAAATATTAGTGAAATATTTGTGCACAAAATTATGCCTGATGAATGAATCTGAAATTACATGAAACTCTTCAAAGAAATTACTGTAACACACACTGTTCTATAACAAAACTTGTGTTAGAAATAATAAAATTAAGGCAAATTACGCAATAATGCTGACTTCCATACTCTACCGTAAAACAAATTTTCCCACAATTCTTATTCCATATTAATTTATGTGCACTTTCAGTCACTACGTGACTGCTAGCAGGTAAATAAAAATGGTTGAAAGCACATCGAGAAAAGGTCAAACCAAGCGAAGCACGCCCAATTGATTCCGGAACATCGCCGTTTTGAACTTACCGGTGAAATTGAATCGATACGACTTACACAGCGTTCGTAAAATGAATCAGCTGATTGTCTCTGCTACGGTGGTATCAGCATCGATGGAAAATGATATTAAGGATCGATTGGGTAGCAAACTCCAACCGTTTGGCTGCCCTTGTAATCGTTTATTACCGATTACGTTCGCAGAAAAGAACGACTTCTATACGCGAGATCGAAAATAATAACGTAATAGAGATAGGGAAGCCGGGAGTGAAGCCGAATGTTATACTTACACGCTTACATGCGTAAAATAGTAGTAAGGAGATTGAGAACTTAGGTAAATACAAACAAGTTTTATCAAAGAAAATTAATTGCAACAATTGCGTTTCCATCGAATTTCAGTTACCTGATTTTAAACAATGCAGTAGGCGTTGTTCTTGTCTGCCTTGAATTATATTACTGACACATTCGTAGTTTAAAGTAAACAATTACGCTATTTGAAAAACTAATTAGCTTATTACGTACAATTTTAAATCCACTTTGTTAGTAATAATGTTTATAGGAACCTAATCAACTATATCCAATTTAGGGTTTCCTCTGATTAACGAGATATTAATGAAGCAAATACAATTATTATGTAAGAACTATTACGTAAAGAAGACTTGGACTAATTATTCAGTTATCCAGACAATTGTATTATAAACAATACACATGAATATATACGTAACAATTATTAATACATTATTTTACTATCATCAATTAAAATCTGTATACAAATACAAAGAAGAACAATACTTTCTCCAGAAAGGAATATTTAATGTGTTGCTAAAGCAAAGCAATGAAATGTGTTTAATATTGCTGATTCATAGCCTACCTTCTTGCACGAATGTTTAAAGAAGATTTCGACGAATGTTTCTGAAACCCAGTCAATTATCTTATAAACAATAGACACGAATATGTACGACAACTCCTCATACATCATTTTACTACCATTAATTAAGATCTGTAGAATAAAAAGAAGAACTTTCTTCAGAAAGAGATATTTAATCTGCTTTTAAAGCAAAGGAACGAAATGTGCTTAATAGTCGCGACAATTCGCTGAATCAGCAATTAATTACTCTTAACTGCGATTCTCGTTACGCGATGTGAAATCTGCTACCAAACCAATGCTGCGAAAAACAATTAACCTGGCTGGCCAGAAAGTAATTTCATTGGAACCGTGAAAAAGAATCACACGGTACCCGAAGCCAGGCGCGATCACTCTCTAAATCACTCAACTCAGGGAACTCGAAACCAACGATCCGACGGTCGTTGAACACAATACAGTCAATCACAGCGGTCATCGGGCGTCCCACAGATAACCACCATGGTCGTGAAAACCGATACCAAGAACCACAGGGTCATGCAAATCGATACTGACAGGATGTCAAGCAACCCTGTCTACTTTGGAATCGTAAGACACGATACCGAACACAACTGGAGACGTGAGCACCGAAATCGATGCCTCCCTGCGCGAACTCTGGAATCGTACTGCAATCAGTAAAACGTAATACAGTAATAAAGTAATACAGTGTAGAAGTAATTTCAATTTAAAAGACTTTCGTTTTCTACTTCTGTAAGGTTTGAATATGGCGCCGGAAGGCGAGTATGGTGTCCGCGTGCGTGTGTGAGTGTGTCGTCCTGTAAAGGTTTTCGGAACCCAAACATGGAAAGGGGGGATAGCGGAAATCGGCGAACGAGAGCCAAACGAGGTGAAGGAACAGAAAGGATTGAGATAATAAGCGGTGAGCGTGTCGCGAAATAAGAAGGTGTTTAAAAGTGTTATTGTAGTTCTCTATAAAACATTTAATAAAAACGGTGTGCGTACCGCAAGTATTACTTTGGTAAATAAATTGCTTGCACTTCTTTTCTCTTGATATTACAAAGTGCTTCTTCTCCATTAGTTTTGGAGCCACTGTTTCAAGGCTCAGAGATTTTGATTTCGATTAAGACAAATTAAAATCTTCTGCTGTTAGTATCCTTGACAACACAATGTTAAATCTATCGAGACCAGCTTTACATGTCTTCTTTAGCAAGGATAATTGTCTAGCAGAGGACTCGAAGTCAATGGAAGTGTCTAATCTCTGGAGGGTAAGAGAAAGAGCCAACGAAAAGACTCAAGTTAGACAGAGATGAGCTGAGAGAGTATCAAGATAATTCTTGAGTGTTAGAACGTCTCATCCCATCTTAGCCAAGGTTTCCAGGTGTTTGACTACCTTTGAGAGTTGATTTATAATAATACGAGGCAATATTTTCTTTTAATTTAACATTATGTATCTATTAATTATATTGACCTAAAACTTAACGAGACAACCAGATATCTATGTTTCGCCGTCAAGTGGAGGAAATTTAACAATGTAATTGTTTTAAATTGAAAATCGAACGACGCACGTATAATTTCGTGAAAATTCACCTCGTCGTTGCAATTATGAAAGTTTATCAGCAGTTTAACGTCATCTCGTCGAGCGTCGAAGCACTTAAAATGGTTACAAACTGTTGTTGACAAACTGAAGCACCGTGTACAGTAAACTTACGTACGATCGCATATAAATAATCCTACATATTTCGCTCTGACAAGCGACAAATTGTTTCGAGACGAAAATACACCGAATAAATAAAAATCGACAGATGGAAACTGAACGTTCGAATAAATATTAAAAAATTGTGCAAAAAGAGGAGAGGAGAAATAATATTTTTCATCAACTGCGATAACTTTTTCTCGCCGACGAGAAATTGATTATGTATAGAACTGTGAGACTGAGTATGTCTGAAAATTTCGAATAACTTTTTTTTTTATAGTTTAATATGATTTTACCGTTAACGCATTGGATAAATATTAACGTTAATGGAATATTAATAAATGTTAATGGAATATCCAATTACATTACATTTTAGTTAAATTAAAAAGAAAAAGATGATTCGTGTTTTATAGAACCAACTAATCTAATAGTAATAGGATCCAAAAATCATTAAAAAAAAAAGGGTAACAAGATTTTTGGTGAGACCTTTCCATGCATCATATTGATATTGAATTATAATTTTTATGAAAGTGTCACATTTTTAATGGCATACTCGACCACAAAATAAAACAACTCACTAGGTGAAAGGTAATTTGAGGTCCCAGAATGTTCAGGGAAAAGATAGGAATATTCTTGACAAAGTCTTATAACTTATAATATTTCAACGTAACATTGACATTAGGCTGCAAATTCAATCAAAATGACATTTTCCTAACAACACGCTTGCTATGTATGTTCCACTTTTAATTCTCTACTGTCGTTAAATTATTCTACGTCGATTCTCTATCACAATATCAATAATGAAACCAATTTAATAATCGCCGTCGCAGATCCCGGCGAGGAACTCCACTCCCGCGAGATGCGATCGATCGACATTTGACTAACCATCGTTTGAACATGTAATATGCACGTGCATGGTCCAGGCACATACACGAATTTCTGTGCGCGCGCGTGGATACGTGCTCGGTGAAATTTCTCGACGATGGTGCCCCCTATCTAATAACAGAATGCAAAAACAAGTTTCACGTAGGAGACCACGTAACTGGCCGCCTTTCGTGCGTCCAATCCATGGACGATTTAATTTTCCTGGCGAGGCCCAATCATGACGATAGAATCTCCGTTGAGTATCAATGACTCGAGGAAACACGCTGGATTTCGTTGGAAACGAGTCTGAAGTAAATAGTAAATAAGACAAATATTCACTGAGAAATGTTCATTGTTCGATCTAATATTCTTTTGGTAAAAGTTTGACTTCAAAAGTATTCACTTGGCTTGAAGAACTACACTCGCTATCAGAAAAATCGGGACACTTCTTCAAAATGTTATAAATATGGGAGTTCTCAACCGATTTTCGACCGACCAGGGGATTCCAGGGAATTCATTGAGCCCAAAATCGGCACTGTCGTCCAAAAATTGTGGATTTTAGGGGGGTGGGGGGTTGTGAGGGGTAGGTTTGTCCGAGAAGAATTTCAGAGGGTGCATTCTGTAGAAGGCATCAAGGAGAGTCGCCTTAAAGGTTTTTTTGATTTTTTCAACCCTTTCTGTCACCCCTGGCCCCTTCAAATGTGCCGTTTCCCTGCATCACCCCCTTTACAGGGGCGAATTAACCCCTTCGCATCAAGCCTCGCCAATGCAACTTTGCACACACCCAGAGGACACTTCAAAACTACTCTTGACGAAGTTTCACGAAAATCGGTTGAAAACTCCCATATTTATGACGTTTTGAAGAAGTGTCCCGATTTTTCTGATGGCGAGTGTAGTTTCAATGAAGGTTAGAATATATTTTTCAAGCGTTCTAGAGCGTCTTGTGATCCTTCTGAATGGTTCTAACATTTTTTTAATAGATAAGACATAATTATTAAGAAATTAAATTAAAATTTTATTATGAAGAGAAACTGGAAATTGTGGGTATACTTAAAAGGATTTAAATAGTTGACACAAAATTACATGTAGAATCTCATATTTTCAATGCTCAAGACTAGGGATTTGGATGAGATTAAAGTTCTTTTATTGGAGGTATTTTATAAGATACGCCACGTTAGTGTATGCCAACAAAAAATATCAGAACAATCTGTGTAAAAAGTGTATCACCGTCATCAGCGAAAAGGAATCGCTTGAACGTGTCGAGATCGATATCGGCGCATCGTCCGCGAATCGGTCGAGTCGACAAATATCCGTAAGCGAAACAAGAATTTCAATTTGAGTCGCGTACGTGACAGGCATGCCGATTGACGAAAAATTCCAAGTTTTCTCGCAAGGGCAACAAATCCTCCAACTCGGCCCTCTCTGGAGGGAACACCTTGACGACTTTCGGCGTTCTCGCGTCTTATGAACGAAAATACGCTGGCAATTCTCCGCATTCCATTTCCGCATAACGCCTTCCAGCTGTTTTCGTAACTTCCCACGGTGATCGAGGGTGTTGCGCTCGATCACCGCTACGGGAACCGGTTTCCTCGACGAATTTCACTCGCGTTCTCGTTACTTCGGGGTAGGCAATTTGGTGAAACACAGGTGAGACCCGGGGCTGAAACGTAACGGAGTTACTCACGGTTGTTTGCGAAACAAACAATTTATTAAAAATATAGTTGGTGTAGAAATTAATTCAGTGACTATCTAAAGTTAATTTACTCTTTATTTATAAAGAAATATTATACATATTTTTATTTGTCTTCAGCCACACATTTTAAAAGAGCACATATAGTTATAAAAACAAATTGTCAAAGGAATTTGTACGTTTTAACACTACGAAGATTTGTAATTTAACGTAACAAAATGGAGACGAAATATTTGTTTTAATTAGTCATAAGTTATGAAATGTAAAGGTGCTAATTTCCATCCCTAATCATTTTCAAGTACACTTGGAATCTGTTAGTAAAGTGACAATTGGTGAAATTTGTTGACTACTAAACTTCGTACAGATATATTCTAATGACCATCATGTTGTATATGTTACGAGCCGAGGGCTGTGAGCCTTGTTTCGGTCGCGTTGCCGAGGATAGTTGTCGTTTAGACAATTTTTGTTAGCGGGGATGTGCGTTCGTGGACGCACCTACGTATGGCTAACGTAGGGTTGCCACTAGGAGGTTGGAAAGTTGTCGTGGACGTACCAACGTATGGCTAACGTAGGGTTGCCACTAGGATTGTTAGTTGGCCTCGTAACTTCTACATATTATACAATACACCTCGAGCGGTAAAGGTGTATTGCTGTGGGTCTCCTTAACTAAATAATTCAAGGATGAGTACTCAGAAAGAAATAGTTGGATTTATTCTACAAAACTATGTATATATTAAAGGTTTAATATAAGGACTATACAAATGGTTTCTGTATGTATCCCGGAACCTAATTCCTACTCTCAAGATTACGCACCGAGTTGAAATGCGGGGGTCACGTTTACCAATGAACAAGGTATTTACCAAAAATGTTTCAAGACTGTGTTCGAAGGGGATTCTACCCGATCTTGCGACGAGGTGACACGGTGTCTGCGTCTTCTACTTTTCGATTACTAATACCCGAACTTTACTTTGCGTTACTTTGCTCGAAGGGGATTCTTCCCGATCTTGCCTCGCGGGTTTAAGA
>NC_071977.1:17331465-17348085 GCF_026283585.1 Hylaeus volcanicus
TATATATATATATAGATCCACAGTAATAGTGATTAGATTCAAGTCATAGTAAACATTTCTATTTAAATTAGAGTTATAAATGCAGGAATGTAAAGGCATAGTATTAATTTCTACACTTACTACTTCTGGATAACACCACAATACACTCCTCGAAAAAACGAAATTTTGGTGGTCGAAAAGTATAGTAATAAAAATACTTAAAGAGGCATCTTGCAATAAATTATAGTAAATATAAATGAATAAATTATTTTTCGCCAAGAAACTGTAGAAAGAAATATTGGAACATTATGAAAACATATCGAAACAATTCATTTTTAGTATTCATTAATTATTAGTTATTAATTTCAATACTGTCTCTACTGTAACTGAATGGATAGGTAATGTTAATAAATATCATATCTGGACAATTTTCCTGATTCCCTATTATCAATCCCAAACTTCTTCAAACTTTAAATGAGCTGTAACTGCAAAGCGATTTTAATAATGTAATCACTGTTTCTATGTCGACACTCTTAAGTGGATTTCGTGACAACCAACCACTATAAATTAAAGTAACATGCTGGCCATGTTTCCATTAACGCCGTTCCAGCTTTTTACTAATGAGGAGAGCAAAAGACCCGCCGTAACGGACGAAAACCCCTTTTGTTGGGATAACAACGATGCATAATAGGCGTACGCGTGTTTGTTTTGGTAAACACGCTCGTTTTATGCTAACTAAGTTATGCGTATTCGAACGATCCCCGGAGTTATGAATATTAACGAGCTGAGAAAAATATCAACTCAGTTTCATTGAAATCAGGGGTGAATGTGCGCTTATCAAGCCTGAGGCTAATCGTTACTTGCAGGAGGATTTCTTTCTTTCTGTAAAATAGTCTATGTATGGTAAATGTTAGTATAGAAATTCATGTATTTATTTTCGTATTATTTTTAACAAGATAATGTTATTATAGGAATATACATTTATAAATTATTCCCATATCATCATGCATCATTCCTTTTAATTAAATAGAATTTATTTCTGAATACTAGTTCAATTTTTAAGGAATACAAATAAGTATTCCTAATACAAGTGCTTTGAGAGAGCTTTCTACCTTCTACTAGCTTAAACTTTGTCGCTTTACCGGTAGATACACCCCTGATCGAAATGGACTCCCACAGAGACCTGGCTATCTGTCCCGCTCGCCAAGCAATTTTTAATCAACCGTTGGACTGGTGTTTCACCAACGATAGGATAGTTTTAGAATATCGTCGACATTAACTGGAACGTGATCGATGAACACAGAGAAATAGCAAACACCGTAATTAAAAAAGTTTCCAGGATCGCTGTTAGTGGGAGGATTCGAATACAGGACCGTGTATTGGTGTTCGATGAAAGTATCCGAGGATTTTAACTAACCCCAGTTCAACAAAGCCCAGGCTCTCAACGCGAGGTTAGGTCAACTTAGTGTGTATAGTATCTTCTAACTCATAGCCTGCTATAATAATAGTGGTGGAAAATAACTTTATGAATATTTATATACCGACATTTTTCTATGGAAATATTATAGTTCGGTACTCTATGCACAATCACATCTTAGAAAACAAATGTTTTTTATATTAAGTTGTGTATTTTGTATGCATGTGACTTTACTTTGTAACACTGTTTGTAACAATTGCTTTGTATAATAATAATCTTCACCCGAAGAAATATCATTCGTAATAATCAATCAATAATAATTAATTCATACAGATTAAATCTGTATTAATATTGCTTTGAGGAAGACTATTGTTGCTAACGTTTGTGTCAAATTATTATCGAAGTAGCCAATGAATAAGCTGACCAGATGATCTTGACGAAATTGAATTTAATTGTATAACATCTGCTCTTGTGTACACGAAGGAGTCATACACAATAAATAAATATTAAGAATTACTTATTAATAAACAATGAAAACAAATTTTGATTTCTACATATTTCATTGTGATCTACATTAAGCAAGACAAACTGTTCTGATTTTTATTTGAATTTAATGTACAGTGGATGTAGAATGTATTCGTACACCGATCAATTTCCAAAAAAACTTTTGTGTGAATTGTAATTTCTTAATTTCTTTTTTTATAATCAATGATATTTTACATATTCTCGAAAGTCTCTAAGATAGATATAGTCCAAACAACATTTACTAGTTAATATAATTTGTTTATAAAAAATAAGTTAATAAATTACAATTTTACACAGTTTTTTTGGAAATTGATCGGTGTACGAATACATTCTACACCCACTGTATGTTACTGACGATGTATGTATACAGAAAGGACAATAAGTTGAAATAGTGGATAGCAAACCAGCGCGCAGCGTCGCAAACACGGCGCTTAGTGGCCTGGACTTCGTCGCGAGTCGAGTCATAAACTACAACTCTCTGTTGACAGTCGTACCCAGTTTCTGGAATTCTCCATTCCTAAGTTTTCGGCAACCAACTGCTAACCCCCAAAATGTTTCCTTATCCCCAACAACTTCGCCTTATCCTAGTTGGCTCATCCTCGGTTAGCGAAGACATAGGAAAGAATCACGGTTAAGCTCTAGGTACCAAACAGGAATGTCTCAACCTTCGACCAGTTTTGTTTCACATACTTTCAACACTATTTATGTTATAGATTGCTACTTAACAAACCACTTAAGTACTTAATTAATCACGGTGACAATTTTTGCATTCCTGATCTTGCTGCTTTTATTTGGTGTTTAATACAAAATTTGTCTAATTATCCTTTGACTACGCACTATCACAGTATGAGCCAGGGAGTATAATTTGTATTTTATTAGAAATTTGTAATGTTAGGGTAGGTTAACTTTTCGCAGGATTAATGTATTAGTTTGCAAGGTTTCTAACCTACAAGGTATCAAGTTTTTAAGAAATAGAGCCAAAAGTTAGTTTATTACAATTAAAATAAAAAGAAATTAATCTTCCTGTCTCTAATAATGCCCGAGATAAAAATTCTATTATTACCTTTAATTGTTTACTTTTATTTACTACTTCTATTAACACACTCGCGACCGCTTACGTGAATTCACGTCACTTCAAATTCTATTCCTGATTATGAAAGAATTATGAAAACCTTTTTATTTGATACACTACATATTTATACCATTGATATTTCGAAACATATTTTGTAATTTTTATTTTCGCCCTAACGATACAAATTTGCGATGTCCAGCTTCAGAATTTTATTATTTTCGTCAGTACTCGGTATTACAAACGTAAAATATCTGCCGGTCACGAGTGCGTTAATAACAGCTTTAATTTGATATAGAGTCCACTTTTCCCTCTAAAAGATCCTAAATATTGCCGATTTTCCGACCTTTTATAATCTCAAGAAGAATCTAAACGATATCGCGTTGTATCGGTTTCCTATTCGACGTATTTCATCGCAAAAAGCCTGAAATAATATGCAAAGAAAGAAATCCGTGGTACAGGTATCCTGTTATAAAGGGTGGTCGGTGATGATCGATCCCACGAGGCCCTTTGGACAGCATAGTCGACCAGCATTTCCGGTCGACGACGCCGCCGGCGGAACAATGCGCCGCGATATGTCACGCGTTCCAAAGTGTCCTCGACGTGCCATTAATTGGAATTCAAATGGACATAAACATCTCCCGAGCGCGGTCAGTGCCAGCAAGATGCACCGATCGAAGGGTCGAACACCTCTAGATGTGGATTGCAGCCACGGTCGTAAATTGCGTCCGCGTCGCCGAAATTGGTGGACATTTTTCTGCTTCCAAAACCGCCTACACGAAATTAGAGGCTGTTCACCCAAGAATTTTATCGCTTAATGTCTCGCACGGTTTGAAATCTTGGATTTTGTATCGCGACAACATTTTATGAGGTAAATCCTCTATAATAAATAAAGGAAATGTAGAATAAGAAATCATGTGTTTATAGTTGCAAGACTGTAGAATTTGTGAGGTATAAAATAAAATGTATAATTATAACTCAGTAATTATTCAATAATAGTTTTATGAAATAATACAAATGAAATTAAAAATAGAGGTAGAATAATTCATTAAGTAATCGAAACATTTAATGTTTCTATGTTTGAGTTTCAATCATTTTTAGATCGACAATTATTGAAAACGGTATTAAAATAAATAACAAGTAAGGTGCACACATATGAAATACACTTCAGACCATGACTCGAAGTATGATTCTTCTGATATTTTCAAAATTACTATTGTTTTCTAGTCTCTAAAAACCAAAGATATAAGTTTAAAGTAAGTTTGTCAATTTTCTTTAAATAATTTTTTTTTCTTGTTCACACGATAACCACATTCATAATGAACAAAACAAAGTAATTTTTCGTTAATTCGGACTACCATTGTAGACACAATCGAGTTAATATTCTGGGTGCATGCTGCCTAAAGTGACACAGAATATTGTACGTAATACCCAAATAAATTGAACAGTCGTTAATTTGACAGAATATTGTATATACATATATAAATGAATGGATCTCAATTTTAAAAGTATACGTCAACTATTTTTGCTAGAAAAAAGTCGTGAAAATTGTCTCGTAACTTGAAAAATAAAAGTGTGTCTCTTTATGGATGATATTAAGAGGATATTAATGTCGTCTAATTCATTCAGCCTTTTCTCCGGCGGCCGGAATCGACATCGGTTTCTAACGCGCTAAATCCAGATACGCTTGCGGATTTCCGTTGAACGGGAGAAATGAAGATAAAGCGTTCGTTCGAGTGAGAAATTAGCCTCCTTCCTGACGATTTCTCCGCGGGAATTCGACCAAATGTAGCGTTGACGAGTGGTGAAGATCCACGGTAAACCATACGCGAGACCACGAATGGGTGACCATCCCTTTGGATGGCAGTCCTTTGGTAATCGTGTGGAAACGTAAAGATTTGCCACGAAAAATCAGCGATCGTCCGCTGTTCTCAGTCGCCAGTTACAGACCCCATCCACTCCACCCACTCCAGCCTAATGTGTATGTCATTATAGAAATAGTGGTATGAAGCTGATTTGATGCATATATTTTTATTAATTAAACACACTTATTCATTGCTTGCTTAAACCACGTTAACAACGAACGCTATAAATGTTTTACATAATTAATAAGTCCATGAAAATACTATTTTATTGATATAATTATTCCCTTCTCTTACAAGGATTGTAACAGTGCGTCGAAAATAATTCCGGCGTATTCGTCTCTGTTAATTTTGCACACGATCTTGCTACAAGGGTGACATATTAATGTTATTGCTATTATTATTGTTATTATTATTATTGTCATAATTATTGCAATTATTATTGTTTCACCGTACCCGCGTATGTGACCCCTTTATCTCGCATGGCGACGCATTTTGACGAAAAAAGCATAGCTGTATCGACAGCTCTCTCGTCACGCATCGAATTATGGATGCGCACGAACCATCGCAGTTGCACTCTTACCGATAAATACAGCCGCTCCTCTATTTTCGGCGACTGATCGATCGCGCTTCGATACTCTTAATAGTTTTTTGCGGCACGTGTTTCGCACGGGTCGTTACCACTCGAAATTCGAATTTTATATAATAATAGTAGTCGTTCCACCTACAATTCGTTTGTAACTCCCTTCGCTTTTTGGGGCAATTAGTGACACTCTGTAATTGATTTCGATACTGGATTGTTGATGAGAAAGTAATTTCTATGGGACGTCGCTGGTAGTGTTCGATGAAATACTTTTTAGTCTACATATATGATAATGAGGGGGAAGAATCATTTTGGCATTACTAATGCAATGAATCCTTTAAGTGTCGCGAGAAGTCACCCTCTAAGAGACATGTGAAAAATAAATCGAAAATATAGAATAAAAATTTCTCATGCGAGGCTTTGTTTCGGAGAAAATCGACTTTGAATTTTCGCCGGGTACGAGTGCACTTGATCATGTCCCTTTATAACGGAACTATGTAGATCATTGTCTCGATTGAAGTTATATTGATAAACACTTCTAACGGCACGGAAATTTACCCGCGAAAATTCAAAGTTGATTTTCTCGAAAACAAGGCCTCACATGAAAAATTGTTGTTGTATATTTTCGACTTATTTTTTCATGTAGAATCACCCTCTTTTCGCTTATACTACCAATTATCGAACAGCCTGTACATAGGAACTTCTAATATTCCTTTTTCTTTCCCTACTCCACGATTTGCATGTAATATAGTAGGTCCATCGTGATATTTCAGTTTCGTGGCAACGACGACCACCAACTAGTTTTATAATTAGAGTCCAGCAAACCGTGCAATGAAAATTAATATTCTTTCGGCATTGTTCGTTTCGCGTACGACGACTGCGTGGTACTCCGAACTCCGCCGGAAGTGGAATTAATTTTCCGGGGCAAATGATCCCAGTCAGCCCACGGGAATATTCTATTTACCTTCATGAGCGACACTAAGCGGGGGACAATACCAGCACACTATGATGGCGTTTAACTCAGGCTTAACGGGGTTTAACCCTGCCTCCCTTTGCCCGTGGGCCCTGAAAATGGTTGGCACAGGTATCCAAGTCGATCCACTGTTTCAATTCATTCGCACGTGACCATTAAGCCACCTCCCTCCATGCCTCACCCCTCCCTTCCTTCGTCAAAGGATAACAATGGGGCACAGGTTGGGGCATTTCGTCGTAAAATCCATCCCCGTCCGTTGGTCCATGAGCAGATCCGGTTATAATTTCCCATCGTGAAACTCGAACTCGCCTCGCGCTCTATAATGTGTTGCGCGAAACAGCTTTTGTCGTCAAATGTTCGAGCTTTCTTCGATTCGAAAATTCACCGTCAGCGATCGCGGTCGAACTTCGAACGACCTCGAGAGAGGAAAAGTAGACATTTAGTATCGTGAGTTACGGTTAGTTCGAAAGTCTAGTACATACTGTAAGTTGGATCAAATTGCTAGGAGATTGAAACTAAAAATTAATAGACGTAAATATATTATGGCGTGGTTGAATATGTACTTTGTAACAAATTTTTAATTCCTTTTTGAAATGATTTAAAATAACTTGTTTAATTTGTACAAATATTGAATATGTACCAGAAAAATCAAACCACTGATTGTGAGAGAGAAAAGTATCATTATCAAGTTATAATAATGTTGAAATAATTTTCGACAGAAGAAATAAAATAATATATAATGACTTATTATGATAACAAATTATACCAAATAAATCTACAAGAATCTAGAAGAAATATGAATTTGCTGACTTGAGTATGAGTATAAGTATGAGTATGAGTATGAGTATAGATTTTAGCCCATACCGAGCACTCAGTCTCTATGGACCATTGCACTCGGGCCCTTACGAGCGGGCTTTAAGGGGTCGAGGGGGAGAGGCCGGCCTCCTGTGCAAAGCGCAGGAGTCCGCCGATTCCCCTCTCTGTCACCCTGAACGTTACTACATAGGTACCTGTCACCTAGGATCCTTTCCCTAGAATCTTCAAGTGCCCTGCACCCAGAAATCACGTGTAGCGGGGTTTCATCCGCTTCTCCGCATTTAGGACAGGTGGGGTTGTCCCGCAGTCCCAATCTAGCTAGACCCCTTCCAGTGTGCCAGTGCCCCGTGACCAGCCCGACGACAAGCCTGAGCCTATCGCGGTCCAGTCTTACCAGTGCACTACCCAGTCCACTGGAAGGTTGCTCTAGCATGGCCCTCGTGTGGCTCATTGCCGGTCCATGCCTCCAGAGGTCCAGAAGGCGGCCCTCTGCCCACCGCCTATTCAGTGTTCTTACATGGCCGGCTGGGACACCCACGGAGCACACGATCGCGCTCTCGGTCCCTCTGGTCCCTTGTCTGGCTAGATCTTGTGCTTTCTCGACAACAGGTCTACACAGCTTTTTGTTGTCGCTGAGGTCACACCTACTTTAGTTAGCGCCCTCAGCGCAACCATACTGTCGCTGCATATAAAAATGTGCTTGCGTCTGTATCCCTTGTCCAAGATCGCTCTGGCGCAGACCCAGATCGCAAACATTTCTGCTTGGGCTGCGGATGTAGACGGGCCAAGGTGGAATGATAGCTCCATCCTGGGCCCTCCGCACCCGCTCCTGTCCCCGATTTGACCCCGTCTGTGAACCAGACTAGCCCTCCCGGGGACAGTACTTCTTCTTCGCGCTCCGCCCATGCTTGTCTGCTGGGATAGCGGACTGAAAACTGGTGGTGGAATACGTGGGCTGTTGGGCAGCGATCACCCCCGAGGCTGAGTACCTCGTGGAGGTCCTCAACCTGTTGAAGGATGCTCGCATAACCTTGCCTGGCCCTAATTCATCTTCCACTCATGTGCAGTCTGCAAGCTGTATTTCTTGCCTCTGCCACCGCCGTGACATGCGGTGGTGTCAGATTTAGCAGGGCGCACATCGCCACTGTTGGGGTGGTCCTGAACGCACCTGTGATGCCCAACAGCGACAACCTGAACACCCTGTCCAATATCTTCTTGTTCGTGCCTCGACTCATCGCGGGCCACCAAACAATGGAAGCGTAGAGCAAAGTAGGGGGACTAATATGGCGTTATGTAGCCATTTTACCATTTCTGGTTTCAGTCCCCAGGTTTGTCCAAACATCCTCCTGCAGGCCCAGAAGGTAGCCGTTGCCTTTTGTGCCTGTCTGGTCATGTGGCTTTTCCACGTGAGTCTACTGTCCAGGGTAACTCCGAGATATTGGACCTCCCTGGAGAGTTTGAGCTCTACGCCGTTTACTGCGGGATGCCTCAGTGTGAGGTTCCTTCTTCTTGTGAACAGCACCAGCTCAGTCTTAGTGGGGTTAACCCTTAAGTTCTGAGCAAGGCATCACCTTTCTACCTTGTCCAGAGCAGTGTGCATTTTACTAGTGATCCTGCCAGGGTGATTTCCGACAACAGCTATGCAGATGTCGTCCGTAAAACCTACCACTTTCACGCCCAGTTCTTCGAGTTGTACGAGGAGCCCGTCGAGCACTAGCAGCCACAGCAGGGAGAAAATTACGCCCCCTGCGGGCAGCCCCTGCCGACTAGGGCCCTGATTTCGATCCCGTTGAGACTGGTCGTGATGGTCCTGGTGCTCAGCAAACGGCAAAGCCAGTCGACGATGGTGTCGTTCACTTGGAAACGTCTAGCCGCTGAGCAGATTACATCGAAGAAGGTATTGTCGAAGGCTCCTTCAATGTCAAGAAAGGCGCACAGGGTGGACTCTTTCTTGCCGAGCGACCCCTCGATGGTCCTGACTAGGTCGTGAAGGGCCGTTTTGGTAGATCTGGTCGTCAGATACGCGTGCTGGTGGGTACTCAACGGGTTTAACGTCAGCACTCCATCCCTGATATACCTGTCAACCAGTCGTTCCAGCGTCTTCAGCATGAAGGATGTTAGGCTGATAGGTCTAAATGCCTTGGCGGTGTCATAGCTGGTCTTCCCCGGTTTCGGTATGAATACCACTCTGACTTCCCTCCAGGCTTTAGGCACGTATTTCAGTGCAATACAGGATCTGTAGATCCTTAGCAGGTGCCCGACTAGCTCCTCCCCGCCCTCCTGCAAGAGGGCAGGGAAGATGACATCAGTCCCTGGACTTTTGAATCTGTCGAACGATTCCAGGGCCCACTTGATCTTGTTAACTGTGACAATTTGCCTCGCCGTGCCCCAGTCCCTCGTCCCCTGGTCTGTGGGCCCACTCCATCTTGGCGATATCCCACCGCTAATCCTGGACTCGGGAAAGTGTGTCTCCACCAGGAATGGACTCCCTGGTGTCAACTGCCGTACCGTCTGCGAGTAGCAATCCTCCCAGCTCGGTGCGGGGTTCTTGGAGGAAGATCCTTCGGAGCCTGGCAGCCAAGGGTAGGCTGTCCATTTCCCCGCAGAAGCTCCTTCAGGCCCTGGTTTTGGACTCCCTAATGCGCTTCTTATAGGTCCTCTGCAAGGCCCTATACGCCGCCCAGTCAGATTCCCCCATAGTTTTCAGGGCCTTATTTAGCAGCTTGCGAGATTTGGAACGGAGGGCGGTTAGCTCTGAGTTCCACCAAGCTACTTTTTTGTCCTGCCTACGACTCTTAGGCGGGCAAGAGACTTCATAGGATTCTCACTGAAGAGCGTAGAAAATCTTCTTTTTCTATAGACCCTATGGTCCCGGGACGGTCTCTCGGACCCCCCCAGCCTCAGACTTAGTTCTTGTTTAAAAGAGCTCCAGTCCGTGGCCTTGGGGTTCCTGTACACCGCTACCCTAATTGGGGTTGGCTCTATCGCTAATTTAAAGGATATACGACGGTGGTCCGATAGTGTGTCATCATCGTCCACTCGCCACTCCCTTATCCACTGTGCAACCGCTCGTGTTCCCAGTGTGAGATCAATCACCTCGTTCCTGCTGGAGGTGGCGAATGTAGGCTTGGATCCCTTATTTAGGATTTCCAAGTCCGTGGAGGAGATGTACTCTAAGAGGTCTCTCCCCCTGTTGTTGACGTTAGAACTCCTCCATATTATGTGGTGCGAGTTCGCATCGCACCCTATCACTAGGTCCAGTCTTTTTTTCTTTACAGTAGGTGATTAACTCTCTGAGTTCCCTGGTTGGTGGTGGTTCCTCAGAGTCATAGGGGAGGTAGGCTGATCACACTACAATTGTGGTGTTGACCCTCCCCCCCCCCCCCCCCGCATATGGCTGATCTTCGCCGTAGCTATGTCTCTACTGCAGTACTTATCCAGTCTTAAAGCGCCGAGACTACGGTTTACGTAGAAGCAGTCCCTAGGTCCTGGTTCGATCCGTGAGGGGGTGCTTATTAACACCCCATGCTTGGTAGATATTCCCCTGATCAGCCCCTTGTACACCCAAGGTTCTTGGATGAGGGATATTTGCTGACTTGACTGATCTCAAAAATATCCGAAATTATTCAATATCAAATCAACCATAAATAAACACATTACAAGGGATCGAATCGCCAACGAGCTCTGCTCAGGTGCTCTTTATATTTCTTTTTCTATTGGCATCTGCCAATAGGACTTCCACCTTTCGCTTCAACGCGATATTCTTTCCGTGACCTCCTTGGCAACCCATCGCTTCACACGATTCTCAATCGTTGCACGCTTGTAATACTTCGCTTCTGTCGCGAATCCAATGTAATCGATTTACAACTTTCTGCGTGCCACCACCGGCACCGATCAAATTGTACGATCCCCTTTCCCTTCCCTCGTTCGGGATTCGAGGATACCACGTCCATTTCTGGGTCTCACTAAGCCGATCGGCCGATCGCACCACAAGACGTTTCCTGTAACATCTTGATCATTTCACGAGACCGCCCAGTCGATCAATTCGTCCATCGATAGATTCTAGCAAACTTTCGCCTGCGACGCGGTTGCGCGCTCGATCTCCCCAACGGAGCGAGAACCGACCCCCGCGTCGTCTACACTCACACGCATAGGTTAATTGCATTACGAATCTTGCGAAGCGTTCCATCGTTGTCTTCTTCGCATTGTATGATTAATGTACGATTCTTCAAGGGGTTTTTTACCGAAAGGTTTTCCCCTTAGATGAGCCATTAAACGTCTTCGTTTGTGGCTCAATCGAGCGTGATTTTTTTCACCCCGTTCACCTCGCTCCTTTCCTTCTACCTCATTTAAAATTTGCAAAAGAATACGCCCCGAGATTCCACGTTGGAGTCTCGACGGCACAGCGTTGCCAGTCGACGCTACAACTCTTAAATAAATCTCGCAGAAACGCCACACGAATTTCTTCGCCTTTTTTCATCCTCTATTCCTCTGCAATATTTTAACATGCCAGAGATAAAAACTGAAACTTGATATATCATTTTTATTAAAATTAAAAATATATGTTTATTTAAACAAAGCTCATTACTTTTTTAAATACAGTTCCAATGCAAAAATAATAATTCGGGAAACACTAGGGCTGTCGATAAAATTCCGAATCGGGTCACTCAATTCCGAGGTTCGTTTCCGGCGGTCTTGAATTTCGATTCGGAGATTCGATGGAGCTCGCGGTCGGCTCGCGTTCCAAATTATTCACCGCAAAGCACGTACCGCGGACATCGATATTTTTCTGTGAAACCGTCGCGAGCCGCGCAACCGGACACACATACATTCTGATTACAGCGCGGCTTTCAACGCCCCTAATTACGGTCGGAGTAACTCGAACCTTCCATTCGCCTAAATACCCATTGTCCGCGTGTTAAAGTGGACGGTGAAAACTAATTAGCGATAATCGTGGCCTCGATACTCGAACTCGTCGAAAAATTCTTTGGCCGACGTATCTATTGACACCACCGCGATTCTCAGAAGTATTGTCACCATTTCTGAATCATATGAGATTGGGCCATAAGACACACCTTACTTCTTGGACTTTTAATGGAATAATCCTATTGTTAGCAACAGTAATAGTGAAGTAAATAAATAGAGTGCAGCGATAGCGACACTGAAATTCCACTATTTAAAAAATGGAGAAAAATTGTCGAAGATCGGAAATTAAAAATTCCTACTTTGTTTTTTAATTTAGCGACTCGAATAAAAAATGATGCAAGCATGTGATAATAAACTACATTAATTTAACTAAGTAGACATGTCGTAAGAACACGATATATGCATGAATATTCGAAGCATATGCATTATGCAGAAATTGAAAAATAATAATTAATTCCTTTCCCTTTGCATAAACATCCGCTGTTCGGTTATAGTCAATGACATGTTATTTATTCTTGTGATGCATATTATATAAAAGTAATCGCACAGAAACATTACGTTTATATACATATGTAGTATGGCATCACAAGGAGTTATCTGAAACAACAAACATGAAAGGCAATATTAACAACACCTTTTTCCGAAGAAAAGTTTATTATAGTCATGTAGTTTATGAAAGAGAATAAATAAAAATACGAAAAGATAAAGTCTACACTACACGAAACGATGAAATAGAAGCTAACTGTCATAACTACAAGAAAAAGTAAATCTTATAAACATGTCATTCTCAAGAGAGAAGTGACAAGTTCAATAAACATATTCTACGACAACCCGAATCGGCGAGGTTCGTTACTATCTTACAATCCACCCGTAAACCTTATTCTTTTTTTTATCGTTGTGATGGGGAAAATCTTCAAAAAGGCACCCCGTCGATGTTTTGCAAAGCAATGTCAGAATTTTACCGACTAAAAACCCCACCACCATAGCCCCCCAGAGAAGGCACTTTGTCGAAGGTAATACTTCGCCCTAGACCTATAAACCTAACTTCGGAATAACAAACGACAAAATAAACGAGACGAATAATCTTGAAACAGTCGTTCGAAGGTTATCCAAAAACATTCGAAGTCAATAAACGCCCAGCGTCTTCTACATTCTTAACAGGGATAACCATGAAATTATTGTTTCGCTTCCATAACTCAGCACATAGGGACTTAATTGGTAACTCGTTGGGATTGTTAAATCTTGAGGGTTTATCGGAATTCAGCAGCTCAGTGATTAAACCATCAGGGCGATGTAAACCACTTGGTAAAAGCGGCAGGTGTTTTTACGCGATGAACTCGCCAGGTTTAAAGCGCTTTATAACAGAAGCAAAACAATAATAAGCCCAGTTATCCGCGCGCCTGTTGTTTCACGGTGTGCAGGAGGAACGCCAAGCAACACCTGCTACCTCTGCTCATCTTTATCACGAGTCGACTCGATGTGCGAGATCGATTACGTTGTCCGTAAGCGAGAGGAATTGGCGTCAAAACAACACGTTCTTCGGAGACAAATAGACTCATCAATTTGAATAGACTTCCACGACTCAAGGAAAGCGTTGAGACATCGCAGAGGGGAACTTTAAACGTAAAGAAGAATTGGTTCAAGTTCGTCTTGAAATCATTGTTTCGATGATATGTTGAAATATACATATGATTTTATTAGTTCGGAGTTGTATCTTTGCCTTCTATTATTTATCATTGTAGTCATTTTCAGACCTTTGAAATTATTAGAGAAATTAATTTATAATTAAAATAAAGAATAAATACAGAGGATTGTGTAGCTATATTTACCAAAACATAGGGTCGAGTATATATTAGTTGACAAAATTATAAAAGAATGAAAATGATTAAATAATGGTGAACACTGATTAGCGCGACAAAAGTGATGTCATCGAGGAGATCGTCTAGAAACCCGTTCCAGTTTGCTAATTTAATTTTTTTTTCTTTACATTGTCTTTGTAAAAATAGAAATATATGACGCTGTTTGAGTAAAATTGAAGGATAAAATTGTAATTGTTGATACATCTAAAAAAAGAATACAGTTTTAGACTATATCTCAAAAATAGCATGTTAATTCTACCGTAGAGAGTCATGAAATATAGTGAAGAACATAATTGTACTAATAAATTTAAATACAATAAATACAAATTTCCTATAAACCATTTTATATTGACAGATACACTCTTTACAATTTAATGCAATATAAACTATTATTTACAGTTGTAAATGCGTTGTTGACCTGTAACAAAAATATTCTACATTTCTACACTTGTTTATACCTTTTGCTTATGTTTAGCATATATTTGTCATATTTTATTGCATTATAAATTCATAAAATCCGCGGTTTTGTGGGTTAGGATCAAGGTAGGCTACGGCAATAACCACACATATATTTCGTTTCGTAGTTTGTATTCGCTGGTGCTAACGGTAGCGTGTCTCGTGGTGAACTAAATTAAACGTCTTCGTAGTCGAGCTCATCGCCGAAACATCGGCAATTGAAAGGCGCCGGCGATCGTATACAATGTCGCTCACAAAGCGGCGCGATGGACATTCCTATGCTACCGCAGCTGTGTCGACAAAAGTCGGTCGCCACACCAGTCCCCTTGGTGAAGGTTAGGGTACGGTCGTGATAAACGTTGCTTACATACTAATTATTTACAAATTATCATTTACAACTTACAATCTACTATGTACAAGATATACAGAGTGTCCCAAAACTCGGGGAGGAGCCGGAAATGGGGGGTAGCTGAGACGATTCTGAACAACAATTTCCTTTGCAAAAATGTCGGATGGGGCTTCGTTTTTGAATTATTAACGAAAAACACTAACCAATCACAGCGTCCGAGGAGCGCGCGCTCAGAGCATAGACGTAAGCGAGAAGGCTCGAGCCAGCGAACAAGCGGGCCGGTAAAACAGCACGCGTTAATACCAGTGTGAGGTTGTAGCACATGAAACGTCTGATTTATAATGAAAACTTTAAGCAAATATAACTTTTTCTTTATATTAAACGTTACTGATCAAGATAGGAGGTATCGAAATCTGTACATTTAATGAAGAAATTACACGTTTCCTACCTTCAAATACGTAATCGTTAAAAAATTTCAATGACAATTTATCATAATAAATTTGAATCTTACTTTAACATGAGAATCGTTAAAATGTACAACTTACAACTATAAGAAAATGGGTGAAAATATGTAAATGTTTGAAAATTAGAATGAAGGAGACTCTAAACTTTGCATTAATGCATCAAAGATCTGAAGGATAGAAATATTTTTCGAAAAAGTGGATAAAAAAATTTGCCAATACAAAATGAGGCATTTCATGTGTTACAACGTAAAAATACCAGTAATAAAAATGCCTGAAATTAACCCTTAAATGCCCTAAGTTTCAAATTTGATACCGAACTTTTAAATCGAATTGTACACTTGCAATTGGTTTGTTTTTAATATTTGGCTGTATGTATGTTACCATTGCATAATGTTCTTTTGAACAAAAGTTGAAAAAATAAACGTCAGCTGTCAAAATTGTTCAAATCATAAATACATTGATATTTTTTAAAATTCTATTTGGAAAATCAGGCTTCTAAGGGTTAACACGTGAAGGCAGAATTAAAATTAGACTCACCCATTGACTTATAAGTTGATCTGTTTTCGTGAAGAAGGGCTGCGGCGAGTGGGTCATCGCACCGATCCTAGCCTGGTACCTGCTACGCGGCTCAGCTGATGGGACGGCCGGTCACTGAACTCACTGCACTTTACACAGGGGTTTCCACGGCCATGGTCAGGGGTGTCACTATCACTTTGCACCGAGTCCTTTGCACCCAATATTTGGTGGCCCCGAAAGGGGCCGATTTGTATTATTGGAGAAAGAATATGCCACCCTTTTTTCATAATCCTCTGGGAGTAAATTCTGCACCCGCACATATTTGTATGGGTGCAGAGAATTCTCCCGAAGAATTCGGTGCACCGACGACCAGCTGACGCTGAAATACAACATAAATAGTTAGTATGAATAGAATACATAATTCCGACAACAAACACGAAAGCGGTAAAAAGTTAAACTTACCCCGAGTTGCGGCTTACGTCGCGCACACTTTGGGTGGGATCCTCAGCAATCCGATCCAGGACGTCTTCCTCCGAATTCGCGGAACGTAGGCGAGGGCGTCCCGAATCGGCAGACTTCGGTTGGAGGACCCCATCCGAATAAAGCCGCGTTGCCAATAGCCGAATGCTCTTGGCAGTCGGCGGCCGCGATCGCGGATATCGTTGGCGATAACACCGCGCTGCCTCCTCCGAATTGCGCCCGCACTCCACATACACGCAAAATATTTTAAACCATTCTTGATTTGAGCGCACCATTTTGGTGAAACTGAATTCTGGAGAAAAACAGTTTTATTTCCAGAAAACACTCCCACCCTTGTTCATTACCT
>NC_071977.1:17353085-17368290 GCF_026283585.1 Hylaeus volcanicus
ACGCGTGCTGTTTTACCGGCCCGCTTGTTCGCTGGCTCGAGCCTCCTCGCTTACGCCTATGCTCTGAGCGCGCGCTCCTCGGACGCTGTGATTGGTCAGTGTTTTTCGCTAATAATTCAAAAACGAAGCCCCATCCGACATTTTTGCAAAGGAAATTGTTGTTCAGAATCGTCTCAGCTACCACCCATTTCCGGCTCCTCCCCGAGTTTTGGGACACCCTGTATATGTTGCGACGTAACGGTCGAGAAATCGTACCCGTCTGTCTGCTCTCGTCGTAACGTTCGCAGGATCGTTCCGTGGTGTAGGAACGGTTCGTGGCGGGGGTTCCTCGATACGGTCCTGCTCTTCTTCGCCGAGCAGGTAAGCCGGTTTCAAGCGATCGAGCGACACCGGAACCACTCGATCTTTAACGTGAATGTTAAAGTGTTTCGGGTGCCTCTCGACCACTTCGAACGGACCTGTATACGCGAGCTGCAAGACGCCCTTGCTGCCACCGTGACGCATGAATACATGTATCGGTGTCGGAAGATCTTTGAACACAAATGTTCGTCGTGTACCGTGACGGGACGCTTGCGACGGCTTGACCTTCCGAAAATGATCGCGGAGCCGCGAGACAAACTCCTACTTACCGTCATTCGGTACCGGCACGCTCGTGAAAAATTCGCCCGGCAAACGGATCGTCTCACCGTACACCATCTCGGCGAGTGTTGCTTTGATGTCTTCCTTCCAGGCCGTCTGAATGCACAGGAGAACGATGGGCAGGGCGTTGGCTCAATCTGTACCGGCGTGACAAACGATCGCGGATTCTAGCTGGCGGCTAGATCGTTCCACCATACCGTTCGCTTGCAGATGATACGCGGTCGTGTGCAAATGCCGGATGCCTAGAAGGTCCGACAATTGCTTAACAAGCGCGGACTCGAATTGGCGCCCTTGGTCTGTCGTGACCCCTCGAGGCACCCCGAACCTGGCGATCCACCCAGATAAAGAGCGCGTACGCCACGGTTTCCGCGGTGATGTCTTCCACGAGGAAAACTTCTGTCCATCGTGTAGCGATCCACACACGTAACGCAATATCGGTACCTCCGCGAGATCGGTAACGGACCGACAATGTCCACGCTGACATGCTTGAAACGCTCCGAGGGTATACCGAAATTCTCTAGCGGTGCAGACACGTGCCTGCTGGTTTTCGCGCGCTGGCAGTGTACGCACGCTCGTGTCCAAGCTTTACAGCCTTTCTTTACGCCTGGCCACACAAAACGTTCTGTCACCAGCCTGGTTGTTGCTCTAGCGCCGGGGTGAGTGAGATCGTGAAGAGACGCAAACGCCTGTTTACGAAACTGCCTCGTGACGAAAGGTCGCAAAATGGACGTAGTGGTGTCGCAAAAAAGTTCGGTGGTCGTACCGGGTAGAACAACCTTCTTTAACGCCAGAGCCGAATTCGATGTTCGAAACGCACGCAATTCCTCGTCTTGCTGTTGCGATCGCGTGCGTGATCTCCGCGACCCGCGATAAGGCATCCGCCACCACATTGTCTTTACCGCACACGTGCCGAATGTCGGTGGTATACTCCTTAATAAGGTCCAGCCAACGAAATTGCCGCGGCGAATGTTTCTTCGGCTTTTGCGCGAACGCGAAGGTGATCGGTTTATGATCCGTGAAATTCGTGAATTCACGTCCTTCGATCATGTGCCGGAAATACCTAACGGCTTTGTAAATAGCTAAGAGTTCGCGGTCAAAAGGGTTATACTTATGTTCCGCTAGCGGCAATTTCCGCGTGAAGAACGCCAATGGCTGCCAACCGTCACGTGCTTATTGCTGCAACACAGCGCCCACGGTATAGTCGGAAGCGTCGGTGAAAATGGCCAGAGGAAAAGTGGCGTCGGGATGCGCCAAGAGAACTGCACCTGCGAGGCTCTCCTTGCAGCGGTTGTAGGCCTCCACCCTAGCTGGTGTCCACTCGACAGGGGTCATCCCCTGACGCCCCCCTGGAGCGCTTCGTTCAACGGAGCTTGGATTCAGGCGGCGTCCGCCACGAATCTCCGATAAAAGTTCAGCATGCCGAGGAACTGGCGTAGCTCTCTCACTGTCTCCGGCCGAGGAAAGTTCGCACTGCCTCGACTTTTTCGGGTAAAGGTCGGGTACCGCGCGCGGACACTGGGTACCCCAAAAATGTCACTTCCGGTGCCCCGAAAACACACTTCGCCACGTTCACCAACACTCCGTAATCGTTTAAACGGCGAAAGAGTTCCCGCAAGTGGTGCTCGTGCTCCTCGGCTGACGACGATGCGACGAGAATATCGTCTATATACACATAACACCACTCAAAACCGCGTAATGCTTCGTCCATAAAACGCTGGAACGTTTGAGCGGCGTTCCGTAGGGCGAATGACATCCACAGACACTCAAACAGCCCGAACGGCATCGTGATGGCAGTTTTCGGGATATCGTCTAGATGCACCGGAATTTGGTTGTTCGCGCGCACTAAGTCCACTCTCAAGAAAATTGTTTTTCCGTTCAGACACTGCGCGAAATCCTCAATATGCGGCACAGGGTATTTGTCTGGTATTGTCCTCACGTTCAACGCGCGGTAGTCACCGCACTGCCGCCACGCGTTGCCCTTTTTGAGAACCAGGTGCAGGGCTGATGACCAGCAGCTCGCGGAAGGTCGAGGTGTTCCATCCCTCACCATGGTCTCGAATTCGGCCTTTGCGAGCTTCAGCTTGTCGGGGGCGAGACGTCTTGGCTTGCAGAATACCGGGGGACCCGATGTCGTCCGTATATAATGGTACGTCGAGTGTTTCGACATGCGGTGTCCTCCCGACGGCCGCGTGACGCCAGGAAACTCGGAGAGGATCGCGTGATACCTCGATTCCCCCGAAATTGCCTTCACGCTGTTGTTGGCCTCTGCGACGCGTCCCGCTGCCGTTAAAATCGTGCAGCTATCTATCAGCCGTTTTCCCCGAAGGTCGATGAGGAGGCCGTAGTAGCTGAGGAAATCAGCTCCTCGAAAAACTCTACGAAAAACTCCTACGTAGTCCAAGGTTTAGGTGGAGGGTGACACAACCGTACGTCGCAATCGGCGTTCCGTTCGCCGCGTGAAGCACATAGGGTGTCTTTTCACGACGGCCACTCAATCGCGTGTACGGTAAAACACACAGATCGGATCCGGTATCGACCATGTAGCTGGTCTTCGTACCACGATCCATGATGTACAAGCGGCTCGTCGCTTGCCCGGAATCGCTAGCCGCCATTAGCGTTCGGCCCTGGAGTTTCCCGAGGCGAAATTTCACGGTTCGCGGCACTTTTTCGCGGCGGCCCCGTGTCTTTGATGATACCAACATCGACCGTCGGCGGGGTCGCGTTCCTCGGCGCGAGTACGCGATCGCGAATACTCGCGGCGTCCGACACGGGGGGCGGCGATCTCGCGACGAAGTTCGGCGATCTCGGCCATCAAGTCGCCTTGTCCCGACGATATAGCGACGACTTGTGGGCGCGCGGACACTTCGACGACGGCGTCGGCGAGCGCGGCCAGCTCGGAGAGTGATTCTCTTTGACGCGAAACCACCAAAGCCTGTACACTTATCGAGAGACGCCCGATCCACAATGTTTTTAAAAAATCGTCCGACACTGTATCACCCGCCAGGCCCTGAAGTCGTCGAAGGAAGATTGACGGCTTCCGGTCGCCGATCTCTTCGTGTTCCAAGAGGCGTCGAATGTTTTACTCCTTGGAATCGGATAGCCTTTTTATCAACTCCTTCTTCAACGTTTCGTACGCGTTGGTCGCCAGGGGGTTGTTGATAATGTCTATTACCACTTCTGCGTATTTATTGTCCAGATTCGCGGTTACGTAATGGTATTTCGTGGAATCCTGTGTGATTCCCACCAACACAAACTGCGATTCCAGTTGTCGGAACCACGTCGTCGGGTTCTTCTCCCAGAATGGGGAAACGCGAACTCCTATTCGCGCCACTGCCGCGGCCTCGTTCACTGTACCGGTTTCACTCGCGGAGTCCGGCATCGTGGATTCGTCGCACACAAAGGTCCTTTTTCGTTAAAAAAAAAATATGTCTTACGTGTAACGTAATCAGGACGGTATATCGATCCGCGTGCTCTTTATTTCGCGTCCGAAAAACGAATGCCTTCCAACGCAACGGTCGGCGATCGTCATTTCTTTTCGTACGCTACGCGTGTAACAATACTCTTACAAATTCGGCCAATCTTGACCATGTCCGTCCCCGGACATTAATCTTTACGCCAAGGTCGCATGTTTGAGGACTCCCAGGTCCCTTGATACGGTTTTTGTGATATTTGGAACCCGTCGATATCCGCGACTACGTACCGATCGTTCCGTAATTTTTTTATTACCTTGTAAGGTCCTCGGAACTTAGGTAACAGTTTTCTCCCTACTCCAGGCGTACTATCAAAATTCCGGATTATTACATAATTACCGACGCTAAATTCGCACTTAATCGGACGATGCTTCTTGTCGTAGTACGCTTTACTATATTGTTGCCATCGCGAAATCTTGTTCTCTGCTTTGTCCCTTAGCCCCTCTAGGTCCCGCTCGTTGTTCGCAACGGTATCGAGATAATCTCGGATCCCGTCGATAACTTTGCCCTGCTGCGCCACCCCGAAAAACAGTTTGCTCGAAAACTCACCGGTCGAAGCGCTTATGCTGTTATTTAAAGCGTATTCAATATCTGGTAGCGTCTGATACCAGTGCTTCCCGCCTGACTCATCGGTGAGCTTCGCGAGTATAGGTGCCAAAGTCCTGTTGAACCGCTCGACTTGGCCGTTTGCTTGGGGAGAACCTGTGGCTATTTTTACATGCTTAATCTCTAATTCTGTCATAAAATCTAAAAACTCCGTAGAAGTGAAACAACTACCTTTATCGGAGGCGATAACGAGTGGCTTATTATGGATTCCGGTTTGAACCACCGTAGAGTTCGGACGTGTTTGATGACGTTCGTGCCGACGAGTCTGCTGTGTATTCTGAAACCTTTGTGTTGTGCCGTGCTTAACAAAAATCGTGTGTGTGTGAACGTTCTCCTCCCTTGGACACAGTCCAAGAGAGCATCTCTGTGTTTCTCAGTGCGATATCTTAATTAACAAAAACTAAATGAGCACCTCCAAAATCGGGGATGCCCATTTACACCGCTCGTTAGTAAATACCGCCTCAACACCAACAATGTCTACCTACGCTCAAGTTACTCAAAACGCGTCTTTCCCGAAAAAAGAACAAGCCATCGTCGTTGACTCAGTGGATGGAATTACTATTAAAGAATACACTACCGCTATCGGCAAGTTAATAGGACCAAGCAATATTAGATTTGTCTCGAGGATTTCTCACGGTCGAATATGTTTATATCTAAGCAGCCAAGCCGTTGTCAACACTCTTCTAGAAACTCACAAATCCGTAAACATAAACGGTCACATTCTTGGAATCCGTCCATTGGTTTCTCCGGCTAAATGAATACTTCTATCTAACGTGTGTCCAGTTATTCCACATAATATTATAGAAAACAAGTTAACGGAGCTAAACATCACGCGAAAATCCCAAATCACATTTTTCCGTGCTGGAATGACTGACCCAGGATATAGTCATATTTTAAGATTTAGGAGACAAGTTTATATTGATCCGGAAGACATATATAAAGTACCTGATGCCCTTCAAGTTAATTACGACAACACGCTATATTGGATTTATATTTCAACAGAAAAACTTACATGTTTCCTATGCAAAGATGAAGGTCACCTTGCTAAACACTGCAAAAACGTGAACACTACCACCGAAGAACGAATAACAAAATTCCAAGATGAAATCACAACTACAGTAACCACAATAGTAAATCAAGCTAAAAAATCTCTTATTCCTTTAGACGTACAAGGGTCTCTCCCCTCACCAAATGACAACATCATGCCACCTCCTATAACAAAAAAGAGACCTCCATCCAACTCACTATCTACCATCGGCACTAGTGAAACCAGCTCCCTACTGAAAGAAGAGAATACAAGAGATCTGGTCACCAAAGGCGGAAAGAAAAAACGCAAAGTTGAACCTAAAACAGGGCCATCCACTGAAGAAATTTCTACACTTCTCCTTCCATTCAAAGCGTTTTTTAAAGATGAAACTCATGTATTGCCATTAAACTTCGAAACCTGTGTTCATTTTTTAGTAGACACCTACGACAATCCAAAAGTGTTCGAAACTGCATTAACTTATACTCGTGACATTCCAGCACTTATTAAGATGTTGACTTCTCTCAATGGTTATGTCTTGAAACGCAACCTAAAAGAACGTATTATTAGAATTATCAAACGACTCAACGGTTCACTCTCGGTCGAAGCAACCAGTGAAGACTCAAGTTCCTTCAAGGATCAAGAAGACCTTGCACACTAATCACTCCTACATATCCATTCACTCATGGCCAACATTCCTACGACTCTTCGCCTCTTCTTCTGGAATTCAAGAAGTATTCGTACAAAATTACTGGAAATTCAATCCATTTTGAATGATTATGACATCCTTATTTTTGTTGAGACTTGGCTAACCTTGAACGATACTATAAATTTCCCTGGGTTTCTATCGTTTAGGAAGGATAGGACGCACTCGAGAGAGGGTGGTATTTTTATTTTAATATGTAAAAATATTGCATTTGCACAAATAATTAACATAGCTTCTCCCGATGATTCAGTCGAGTTATGTGGAATTCGCGTAACTAATGTAACCCTGTGTTTAAACAGTTTTGTTTGTTATAGAGCCCCAGGTCAGATCCTTACCCAAGAACAATGGTTTACTATTGTTGGCAATATAAATAATAATCGAAATTGTATCTTTGTTGGTGACTTTAATGCACACCATACAAGTTGGAATTGTAACTATACGGACAGCAACGGAAGGAGGCTGTATAACTCTATAGAGCACGAAGACCTCTTTTTACACAATAGCGACTCATCCACTCATATAAATATGAACACAAATTTCAAATCTAATATCGACCTCCTTCTTTCCACTATGAACATTTGTGACATTATCCTTTCTATTGTGACATTATAGCTTTCTCCAGTTGCCAAATATGAATTCTTTGTCAATATGATTTCCAACGCAGTCAAAGACAACACTCCAAACAAAAACAAAGGAATAATATATGCTAGATTGCTAGATTGCCTGAGCGTTCCCATTTTCTGAAAGCAGAATTGCGCTGTTTTTTCAAACGGTTACATTCATTATCCCACCAAGGAACTGGATTAAAGTTGAAGAATCTTTTTCAGAACGAAAAGAAGTGCTAGCTGCCTTCTTGGATATAGAGGGCGCCTTCGATAATGTTAACATTAGTATCATGCTTCAAAAACTCGCTGATTTGGGCTGCTCTGATAAAATTCTAAGATTTATAAACTTCATCACTCGTGAAAGAACCATGTTCACCGAACACTCTCTCGATAAACCCAGATTTGTTTACAAAGGTGTCCCTCAAGGAATGGTTCTTAGTCCTTTACTCTTCTCCATCTATACCGCGAAGGTTACTCGAGGCCTACCAAAGTCAGTTAATGTTTCACTATTTGCTGATGACATTGCCATTTACACCAAATTTTCATCCTTAAAACGTGCCAAAAAAATATTGGAAAAAGCGATTAACATTGTTAGCAACATCTCTTCAATCTAGGTCTAACCCTTACCCCAAGCAAAACTGGCCTTCTCCACTTTAACAATAAAAGAACTTCCATAGAGGATGTCAAAATCAAAATTGGAGAGTATACGGTCAAATCTGTTAAGACTGTTCGATTTTTAGGAGTCCTATTTGACAATCGCCTAAATTTTGGACCTCATATAGATTATGTATACAATAAATATATGAAATCTCTAAATTTGATAAAATTCTTCTGTGGAACGTGGTGGGGATCTGATCCCTCAACTCTGTTAGTAATATACAAAAGCTTTATCCGTTCCTTTATAGATTATGGTAGCTTTATATACTGGCCACGAACAATTACTCTCAAAAATAAAATGGAGAAAATTCAAAACTCCGCCGTTAGGATAGCTCTCGGCTATCGAAGAAGTACCCCACTTAACATGATGATAGCTGAATCTAAGATGATGTTACTTTCTGACAGAACGGCTTTTCTATGTGAACGCTACTTGGCCAAGATCCTATCGAATAAGGGTTCAATAATGTTCAATTCAATCTCCAAACATCATCATCTTTCCACAAGACTAAACTCAAGATTTAAACATAATATATTAAACAGTAGTATAGAATCCCTCGTTGTTTTAAAAAACCAAATTATTTCTAACGATAACTTTAATTTAAATTGTCATGATTTTAACACATTATTTACATCTATTCCGATTAACACCAGCTTGGGCTGTGCGCTTAGAGACTCACCTAATCCTAATCCTCAAATCGACCAGGTCTTGTTAGATAATGCAGCTACTGCCATTTATACCGACGGCAGCAAAATTGAGAGCTCTGACTAAATAGGCTCCTCCTGTATTTGTTACGATTTTTAGATATACGGTCAAAAAAAAGTATTGATAGTAAAGCGTCAATCTTCACAGCAGAGTGTTTGGCCCTATGCGATGGTATGGACATTGTTCTTCAACATAGAAACCGCTCGTTCATTATTTTTTCCGACTCCTTAAGTGCCTTATTCAACTTAAACTCCATTAGCCTCAAAATTAGATTAAACCCATACATCCTAGACATCAAAAGAAAATACTTACAACTCTGTCAAGATAATCCATGTACCTTAAAATTTTTCTGGATCCCCACGCATATTGGAGTGCGCGGTAATGAAGATGCAGACTCACTAGCTAAATCCGCCACAACTTCTAACTCACTCGATTGTCCTCAAATCCCCTTTACCGACCTTACTTGCCACTTCAGATCCAAGAGCAATACTCGCACTAGAACTTTTCTTATTGAACAACGCCAAACTAAGGGCACACACTACTTTTAAAAATTCAATAATGTTTATCTAACCCCCTGGTTTGCTCACAACATGTCTATTAAATTCAAGAGGGACTTTATCTCCACAGTAAACCGCATCAGGGCCAATCACTATAACCTTGCTGCTTCTTTGTACCGAGTAAATATCATTAATAATCCTAATTGTTAATGCAATGTATACGCCGAGGACTTAGACCACGTATTATGGCAGTGCGTCCTATATGACTCTCAAAGAGCTAAATTAGTAAATAAGCTACGCAAACTAAAGTTTTTTCTACCATTAAAAGCAGACATCTTTTTTGCCAAACCCAATATCAAAGCCTGTTTATACATTTTCAAACATCTTAATGATTGTAATCTCCACTTATAGCAAATAACACTGTTAAACTTTTGTACAAGCTGTATAGCCAAAATAAACCTATAAGAGGTTTCAAAGGCTCAAAAAAAAAAAAAAAAAAAAAAAAGAGTGGCTTATTATAGTTCGAAAAATAGTCTCTTAAACACTTGATAGCTTCTTTGCTTGTAATTGTCTTACATGCGTATAATTTTATAAATTTGGTGAACGCATCCACTATCAGAAGTATGTACGCTTTCTGTGATCATCGCTTGTCCACGGGTCCGAAATGGTCAACGTGTAAGGTTACTTCCGGTTTTCCCGAAGACGGCGCAAGATATTAATTGATTGGCTGAGGGTGTCGACGTGAGCCATCCGCGTCCGGCCCTGTGTTCTACCGCATAATCATAAGCCTGAAATTCTAATGCCCAGCGCGCAATTCTCGGATTGCTGTCTTTCTTATCTAATGTCGATTTAAGAGAATTGCAGTCTGTGATTATTTTAAAGGGGATACCCTGTAAATAAATCCGAAATCTTTTTAAAGCGTAAACTATTGCAAGCGTTTCCAGTTCAAAACTGTGGTACTTGCTCTCGGCCTGGGTTGCGCGTTTCGAAAAGTAAAAGATAGGATGAAATTTTAGATCTGTCTTCCTTTGCAGTAAGACCGCACCAAACCCCACGGAGCTTGCGTCACAATGCAATTCCGTTTCGTCATGAGGGTTATAAATAGCTAAAATCGGCGCTTTGATTAGTTCGCGTTTTAATTTTTCCATCGCCTGCAATTGTTCATTTCCAAAACTGAAAACTTCGTCCTTTTTAAGCAAATCGTAAAGAGGTTTGGCGATTATTGAGAAATTTTCCACGAATTTTCTAAAATAGGCGCATAGCCCTATAAATCTTTGCACGTCTCTAACATTTTGCGGTATCGGAAAGTTGCTAATGGCTTCTATGCTCTTCTGCGTCGGTTTAATCCCTTTCGCTGAGATTAGGTACCCTAAGTACTCGATTTCTGTGAATAAAAACTTACACTTGTCCATTTTCAGTTGTAATTTATTCTCGACTAGTGACTTAAACACCCATTTCAGAACGATAAAATGATGATCTAAATCCCGTGTCGCGATTAGAAAATCGTCTAGATATGCGACGACATCGCCCGTTTTAATTAGTTCGCTAAGGACCGTGTTTGCGAATCTCTGGAATTTCAAAGGACCCGTTTTTAAGCCAAACGGCATCTTGACGTATTCGAACTGGACCTGTAGCGTAACGAACGCCGTATACTTAATTGAGCCTTCCGACATTGCCACCTGATGAAAGGCGTCCTTCAAATCGAGCAAGCTAAAGTATCTTTTGTCGTATAGCACGTCCAGCTGATCCTCGGTAAGAGGCAGCGGATAAGGATTTCCGATGGTGAATTTATTTAGAGAGCGGTAATCTACGCACAGCCTAACCGCACCGCTCTTCTTTCTCACTAAAACGATAGGCGACGCGTAATCGGACTCGCTCGGGCGAATAATGCCTCTTTTCATTAAGTCGTCTATTATATCCCGAACTATAGCTTTTTCAGCAAAAGACAAGCGGTGAAAAATGAAAAGGCTCATGATCCCGTAATCTTAAACTGAGTTCCGCTTTTACCTTTGGTTCGTCCGGCTGTTTCGCACTTAAATAGTCGGTTTCTATCAAAGTTATGCAAGTAGACTCGCATATGTTTATATTCATAATGCCGCCCGCGAGTGCTTCTTCTTTCGGTTTCGGTACTCTCCATAAACTAAGGTTACACTTGCTTAAAAAGTCGCGGTCTAATACAACGGAATTTATCATCGTGCTATCGGATACTACCAAAAAGCGGGCGTTATCGCACTTGTAGTCGTCGAGATTAATATTGCCGCGTATCGAACCATGCACGATCAAACGACTACCGTTAATCCCCGAGAAATGAACGTTCGGTTTTTCCGTTAATCTTAATTTACTCGGTACGAAACACTCCTTAATAAACCTAACCGCGCTTCCCGAATCTAATAACGTGTCTAAACATAATTGGAAAGGTTTACTGTTACAGTCGAGCTCGTAGATCGCATTTCTCACGAAGTCATCCTCGATGGGGCTCTCGTTCACAATGTTGACTTCCTCCTTTCTTTCCGGGCAATCTAGACCCCGATGTCCGAATTTGCCACATTTGTAGCAGCTCCCTCTTTCCCTCTTCGGCCGCGGACAATTTCGGGCGAGATGACCGTCCGCGTTGCAGTTGAAACAACGTGGATTTTCCACGCTCCGACGTCCCGATTGGTTTACGACGTTTGTCCTGTTGCTCGTCGGTCCTCCTGTTTGTGCCAACGTTTTCCGTAGCGTCGGCTCGGCGAGCAAGGGTATTTTTTCTATTGCACTCATCATTTCATCCGTAGAACGAAAGCGATGCATCCTCACTTGATCCCTCAAGTTCATATTGGGAATTCCGCGTATCGCGTACTCGATGATTTCGAGCTCTTGCAAAGGGACTCTGCCGGCCAAAATAGTTTTATCGTGGAGATATCGTGCAAATATTTCTCCCGACTGCCAAACACGTTTCTCGCACTCTTCACGTAATTCCAAACCACTCTTTCGATGTCCAAACATTTTCCCCATTCTCTCGAGTAGTTCCGTGCAGCTTAAATCTACGCAGTCCGCCTGTGCGTGGTACCACTTCTGCGCTTTGCTTTTCAGCTTGCCGCATACGAACGCTTTTGCCGTATAATCATCTAAGGCCTAAACGTGGATAAACTTCTCCATTTGTCTCTTCCAATGGTCGCAGTTGCCTGAACCGTCGTAATCGCTAACGGTTTCCTTCGCGTCTCTCCACGAGGCGGTCACCGATGAAATCGATGAAGACCTTTCTGCCGCGTTTGGACCATTTAACCTCATAATTTTCAACTCTCTTCTAAGGAGGCGTACCTCTCTTTCGGCTAGTTCTTTTTCGCGAAGCAGTAGATCTCTTTCCGTGATCGGAGGCTGTGCGGGTGAAACATGCGGGATTTCAATCCGTGTCGAATTGCGTCGTCTCGAAGTCAGCCGATGGTCCGGCCATGGTTTGTTCCAGAGAGTTGTCCTCCACCAGATCAGCTTCCGTTATTCCCGCTTCCAGTAATCGGTTCACGAGCTCGTCCTTCACGCCGGTGGCCGACATGTTCATGCTACGCAGCATTTGTTTTAACGTGGCCACTGAGAACGTGTTCATTTTCGATATCTTTTTAATCGCACTGCGTAACTGGATCGCATAAAATCGTTCGTAATCGAATTAATTATGCCGTTTAATCGTCGGACGCGTAACTTCACTTAAACCTCGAGTTTCAAACGCACAGAACACGGAAACGTTAGTTCGTAACCACATAAAAGTAAATTGAACGAAAATCACAAACACATAAACGTAAATCACTTAAAGTCAATGGAACATAAGAGTTTTCTATGTACGTAAGCTTAATCGCGGACGTTCACTGCGCGACGGACATAAAGACGCGTACATAAATTGTGAATTCACATAAAGTTTTATCACCGTGGAATCCATAATATTCCAAGCAAATAAACCGCGTAATTGTCACACTGTGAGCGCGTAAGACTTTATCCCACTTATGAAAATTGTAATGTAATCAGGACGGGACGTAAGGAAAGAAATAAAATCGCCGGGTATATCGATCCGCGTGCTCTTTATTTCACGTCCGAAAAACGAATGCCTTCCAACGTTCCAACGCAACGGTCGGCGATCGTCATTTCTTTTCGGCTGCGACGCAACGGCGACGTGCTCGCTGCACGCGTCGCGCCGGTTTTCGTACGCTACGCGTGTAACAATACTCTTACATACGTTCGAATTACCGGTACTTGCGCGGTTAAATCGGTTCGCCTTTGCACGGCCGATCGCGTCGGCGGTCACCAATTATGTGGGTCAGGATCGAGATAGGCTACGGCAATAACCACACATATATTTCGTTTCGTAGCTTTTATTCGCTGGTACTAACGGTAGCGTGTCTCGTGGTGAACTAAACTAAACGTCTTCGTTGTCGAGCTCATCGTCGAAACATCGACGATTGAACGGCACCGGCGATCGTATACAATGTCGCTCGCGAAGCGGCGCGATGGACATTCCGATGCTAGCGCAACTGTGTCGACGAAAGTCGGTCGCCACAGTTTAGTCATAGGAATCTAACAGCAACCATCTGAAGTTACAATAATTAAATGCTGAACTTTTAAAATGTTTTTCTTGAATATACAACCAGCATAATATTTGCAATTAATTGTTTATATCATTTATATAACGTAAATCGTAAAGTTGTATAACGTACTAACATTATTATTGATAACTTCTAATTTTCCCCAAAGGAGTACACAATGTCTTCCGCAGTTTCAACCCTGAATCTCTCGTCCACACCTCCATCTCGTCACCTCCTCCTCCAAAAGAAAAAACGAAGACTGGCACCTAATTTGCATTCGTGGCCAGGCCCGGATTCGTCTAAAAACTCTCTCTAATCCGCCACAAACGGTGTCCTCGAAGAAACTGGACTCATCGCGTGGTCGCGATGAAGACAAAAAGAGGGACGCGCCCAATCTGGCGCGAAAATTTTAAGAAACCAGTCCGGATTCCCATTTCATCGCCACTCTTTCGTTCATCCAAAGACGACTCGACAACGAAGTCGACGAGACAAAGATCTGAAAAAATTCTTAGCACTCGTCTCTGGCTCTGCTGGTCGCCTCCGCCACGGTTTCTTGTCTAATATCCCTGTCTTAAGACGTCAGTAACGCGGACTTCTCTCTGGATTACGAACAGACGGAGGCGTCTACAATTGCCCCTCGAGGACGATTACGAGCTGGGACGCGCTAATCAGTCCTCCTCCCTCTGTTATTCCGGCTCATCCCGGATCTGCGAGTCGTTTTCGGGTGCGCTGAATCTCCAGCGATGGCGCGCGACGCAGCTGCTTAATTCGAACTTCCGAATTATCGTCGCTATAGCCAACTGACAGCATTAATCCGGCGAGCAGCATCATCGTTAGCCCGCAATGTCGATTATCGACACCGTTACTAATGCTATTATTGGCCTCTTACCTCTTCAAACGTCCTCCGGGGACAAGTTCCTGGCGGGTTGCGCGACCGGTCTCGAATCGACTCCGTGACAGCCTCGTCAAACCTGTCGATGGAGTAATCAATAACTGGAGGTACGCATTAATGGGTAATTTAATGCGCCACGATACGTAGCTGGAACGAGGAACCAACTACGATGAATTAAATTGTGGCAGTAAGAAATAAGTTGAGAAAAATAATTCTTAATACTACTGAAGTCTAGTGTTGAATGGGGTTTAAAGAAAGAGTAATTGATGAATTGTAGAATGATGAATGGCCCAGTTATCACAATCATCGAATCCACTAGTTGGGAAAAGGATAAAATTGTCCTGAGCTTTTTGAATCTGAGAGGTTATAAGGTTCGATAGGCGTATAGGTTTTGACATATTGCAATTCTTGATTGTTATAGAATAACACTAATTTAATTGCACTGAACTTATTATGGTGTTGTATGGAACTGTAGTAGTATGAAATAATTTAAGAGAAACTATTCTAAATACTGATAGAGACTAGAATTGGTTGTGATTTCAAGTATATGTATATTCTCTGTGAATTGTAGAATGAAGAGATGGTCACTTATTACAATCCTCGCGTCGATTATTTTGAAATAGTGATGATGAAGATGAAGTAGATGATACTGCTCAGTGATTCTTGAACATAAGAGGTTGTAGCCTAAGCCTTGAAATATTTGTGTATTATGCCTGGAATTTATATTAATTAAATAGCATTGAACTTCTGTCGGTATTGTATTAAACTGTAGCAGTATAAAATAATTTTACAGAAATTGTTCAGTACTGGTAGAGATTTAATGTTGAGTAGGACTTCAAGTACGTATTCTCTATAA
>NC_071977.1:17368300-17422042 GCF_026283585.1 Hylaeus volcanicus
TAATACGGAAAACATATAAAAGATACATATAATACATGTAGAAAATGTTCTATTATTAATGTGTATGTATTTTTTTATTTTTTTTTTATTATATTTCCTTTTGGATAAGTGCATATACCGTTTGGTTATGTTTAATATGTATTTGTCATATTCGATTGTATCATAAATGCATAAAAACCGCAGTTTAATTACTACAATCGTCGCGTTCACTTGCTGGTAGTGCTGAGTAAAAGATAACAATAAGTCACTAGAAATATTGAGTGCTATGCGTTTAATTTACACTAATTGAAACAGTGAACCATAATTTTACTGAAACCATGTATGGTGGCTGCAAACGAAAATCGAAGGAAGAGCAAAAGAAAGAAGAAGAGTAAAGGAATTGAAACAAACGCCCCGGTAACGCGTATTAAAACTCCTAAAACTTTAGATACCTGTAGTTTCGAAACTATGGAAGATATATAAACAAATAAACAATCACTGGAAGCATTGATTCCTCCCCTGTAAAATGCTTTTTGTTTAATATTAATTCGCCTTTCCGTTCCGGAGATATCGTCGTTGAAAGAGTGGCGTAATTTTTTTAATTCGCACTCTCTTCCTCTCACTCGCACCTCTCTCTCGCTCGCGTGCGCTGATCTACCCCAAGCGCGTCACATGGTCAGTGACGCGTACTGAGTCAGGAGTTTTTTTTTTCTGTTTACTATCGGAAGTAGTAGTGCGTACGCACTTCCTGGAATAACAGTAGGTCAACGTTATTTCTGAGAATTTTGTCTGGCCCGTGTCTCGGTATGAACGGTATTCTTTAAAGCCTTCTATCTGTGGAACCGTTTGAGATATCGCCTTCTAACAAAATACGTTTTCAAGGGCATCATCTCCTCTATCTACCAAGTATGCAACTGTTGCAATTTCTAAAATACTTTTAGTTTTACTTTTAAGGGCACGTATGAAAGAGAAACAGAGAGGAGTGTGTTTCTTGGGTCTACTAGTGGACTTATTAGTAAGTCTTTTTAGCAGGGTATTTTTTCTAACATTGTTTATTTATTCATTTCAGATGCAATGTACATTGGTATGAAATCTTAGATACTTAGAACCTGTAGCCATTTTAATATATTAGATGTAGAAATTAATTCTATCTTTGAAACAAAAAGGAGAAACTATACAACTGTTACTCTTCCCTAGGGCATACATTTTAAGATAAAACACGTAGCATAACCAAATTTCGGAACAATTTGTGTGTTTCAATACCGTAAAGGTTATTACTTTAATGTCATTTATCTTCAACCTAGAGTTATACATAATTAAATATGAAGGCAGAGAATTGATTTTTGCACCTAATATTCACCATTAATAATACTTGTCCATATTTATGGTGCTCTTCCAACAGGTACTGAATATATTAATGTGTAGAATTGTGTGCTTCTAGTTACTGCGTTTGTACATAATATACTTCCTTCTAATTAATGCTTTTCAAGATTTCTATCTTCAGCAAATTATTTTCTAACAAGGAAAGTCGTTTTGCGATTGTTCGATTTCAATTTCAATTTCAATTTCATTTTTCTATAAATATCTCAATGTTCTTGAACTAATTAATATTTTCAATATTCCATACGTACAAGTATAACAACGTTCATTTCCTATTCAAAAGAAAATTTTATTTTGGCAGAAGAAATATCCGATACATGTATTTTTATATATACATACCTCAAACAGTCGTATTAAACATTCGATATTCTTATATACAATTCCCAAATGTCTCATCACGGATCAGTCTTTCTCTCTCGACCCAACAGATAATACTTCCTCTCAAAAGCAAAAATTTATTCCGTTCCTATTATTGCAATTACGTGATCGCATTATCAACTACTGCGCGTATCGAATTATCCTGCAACAACATCAAGCATGCACCACGCAAAACTGTATCACTGAGAGATCACGATTCACCGAATACTTCAAACACGGAATTAATCTCATTTTGCGCGAGCACAGCATTTGTAACATTACGCCAACATAAGTACCAACGATATGAACCTGGTTCAGAGTTTCAAATGAGTTTTAATAAACAAGATGCTCGAGAGGTGATTAAAATTCGTTGCGTTCTACCGTTTAATAAACACGAAACAGAATCCCAGAGCCATATATCGATCTCGAACCGACGCTGGAACGCATTGTGGAAATTTTTGAGCGGCGACTGTTAACGGGGGATGATGAGGGCGGAGGGAGTGGCAAATAGCGTCGAAAACCAATAATTGATGGGAAGTTTACGATACCCAGGCGCCGAATCGGCAAAATTCGTCTATTAATGGACTTGTCCTAATAAAACAGTTCGCCCCGCGAGCGTTACGATCATCGCTGCAGTCGACGCGCGGTCCACGTTTCTATTACCCTTTGTTTCGCAACTTACAAGCGGTTTCCGTCCGTGTGTAACCGATAATCCAGTCGACGATCAAATTTTGCGAACTACCGGTCCTTCGGCAGCGGAAAACGGCGAAACAACGTCGTATGGGATTTTAAGAGGCCTTCTCGCTTTAGCGTTCGGGAAAATAGGCTGTGAAGGAATTTTTCTAGAGGGCATTCTTAAATTAGATGGCCAAGTAGTTAATAAATATTATTGTTGTGTTATAAATCCATTGTAGAATGTAAGAATTTGCATGCAAAACATTCACACACAGAGTTCATCACTTATTCGACGCACAGACTGTTGACATTTTTAAAAACAACATGGTCGACGTAATAGTTGAAGGTATGGAATTTTGAATAAATTAGTTTGTTCAAGAATGGTAAGCTATTTAAAAATGGAAAAGGAAATTGCAATAAATAATTTCACTTTCTTCCTTGGAAAATAATTTGTTGAAGATAGAAAGCTTAAAATGTATTAAGTACATAGAATTTTTTGAAGTGCAAGCACATTAACGAAAAGTAACACTATTCTAGACGGTACACTAACCAAGAATAAATTAACAGATTTGCGACCGCTGTCGTGAATTCACGTCACTTCAAATTCTATTCCTGGTTATTACAAAATTATGAAAATCTGTTTTATACGCTACATATTTACATTGATATGTCAAAACATATTTTGTAAGTTTTATCTTCGCCTTAACGATACAAATTTGCGATGTCCAGCTTCAGAATTTTATTATTTTCGTTAGTACTCTGTATTAGAAACGTAAAATGTCCGCCGGTTGCGAATGAGTTAATATGTTTGGTGTTCATTGAAAGAGCATAGTACTATGGACAAAATCGTTAAATTTAATCTTATCGTTGATTCGATTATCAATCGTACGCTTTGATCAATAATGGCAATGCTACATGTTCATTTTCCTGAAGAGGATGTTTGGTTATTGGTGTAGTATATGTATATTAGAGCGGGATTCTAATCGTAAAAAAAATATACATGTCGAATTGAGTAACCTCCTCCTTATCGAAGTCGGTTAAAAATAAGATAAAGCCACGACTGGAGGAATTGCATTTGAAGTGCCGTCTCTGAATTCTTAATTCTTGAGTATATGCGCTATATTGGAGAAGAAGTTACTGACTCCTACTACTGCCAATCTCATAAACATCGACTGTTTCGTGGCTAAATAAGTCAATGACCGCCAATACTGTAACCTTTTACGGTGATTCACGAAATTGATCGAATGGTAACATCGACTCAAGCTTTCCTGAAATATAGCTTTCTTGAAACTAACTGAGGCTTCGTAGGTAAGGTACATAAGGTAAAATCCTTTGAATAAGACACTCCGACGTTTCTCCAGCATTACTAGCTTCTTCAAGGGTCAAATAACTTCAGCGCTCGTGTAACGGTTCAATGAGTATCAATGACTGAGCTCGTGTTGCGGTTCACCGATCACCAATAGAAGTCATTTTTCAGCTGAACAATCAAAAAATTGAATTTCTTGCAACAGTTGACAACCGACAAGCCCCTCCATTCGTTTGTTTCCATATATAACTTTGCGAGTTCAAAGCTTAACAGTATACAAAATTGTCTATAGTCGGTGGTAATTATTTCTTCATTTATTGTTCATGAAAATATTTTACTATTGTCGGTAAGTTACAAATTTTGTATAGTTTGTAATATTTTAAGTTAGAAGCATGTTGTATTAGATGGGAATGTTTGGTTTTTTGATAAGTAATATAAGAATATTTCAATATAGTAATGCAAACTATGAAAAATATAATTATATGTAAATATAAATATAGCATATAATACATAAGAATATTCATTAGAAAATCGAGAATAAAGGCATATCTCAATCCAATATGTCTTGCATGAATGAAATGAATTCTTTATACAAATTTATAAGTGTTATCTTACCTTTATATTGAAAACCATTGCACATTTGTTTTAAACGCGACACGCAGGCACAGGAGGCATTTCGTAAGACGTAGGCATACTAAATATTCGTCAAACGAAGTGGAAAACATTGCGCTCGCTGCATGGAATAAACAACAGATTCTTTCCAAAAAGAGGAAAACACGGATTCTGGTGATAAAGGTAGAATTATTTTCGAAGTCAGACCATCGGAAAAACTATCTGCTTCATTGTGGCTGTGAGCTATAACGTAAACGACCAGGTGAATAAAAATCAGAGAGGCATGAGGTCGCTCCGCGAATACGTTTGCGTGATACATTTCGTTTTGCGAAAATGTTTAAAGAAAATCTTACTGAACGCGTTTCTTTGCACAACAATTTTACTCGGAATATGTAAGCTTATAAGAGACAGTCTAGTCTCATGTCAGAATTTGGGCTAAAGTGTTATAATAAATGTGCTTATTATGCTTATCACAGCATTACATAATGCAGCATTTAGTTACTTATATAGTAGTTATGGTTTCACAGAGAATTCCTAAATTTCAATGTTGCTGTGTATAACTTTTGTGTTTTCAAGATTAATCTGCGATAGTGAAAATAACACGATACAATATAAATTCTGAATTATTAAATGTGAATCCCTGATGAGGTATTTCATTTTTTAATTTACTATGTGCTGTCTATGCAATAAGCCTATTATGAGCTATTCCTGCACCATGTATAGATTTCCGTGCACAGTAGCAACAGAATTTGTGTAGATTATGTTCGTCGAGCGCTCCCTTCACTTCGATACGCACACGATGAACATGCTGGTTGCCGTAGTATTCATAACCTTGTATGTATAAGCCTGTAATAAGTTACTTCTGTTAATAATAGTTCACGTGGCAAAATCAATAGGAATTCGATGGTTTGAATGCTGATTTGAAAGCATTTTCGGCACTATTCGTATTTGGATAAAAAATAGTGAAGTATTTAGTAACTATGAACGCAAGATGGCTCTTTTGTAGTCCGTCTAATAAATGAAAAAGAGGTTCCAGGAAAAAGTATCTCGACGCATTGAGATGAGTTGTCAGAAATACAAAATGAAATGAAGTATGAAGAAAATATTAAATATTCTTGAAAGAGCAATGTTTTAAAATAAAATTTCACCTCTTGTTTACAAATGTCACTTGTTTCTTTTAATATAAAAAAATATAATAATCGTAATTTTTACGTGTTTAAATTAATAAAGGAACTTTTGCTGAATGGACATGTCTAATTTGAAATAGATAGTGATAGAACTTTTTAAAATTTGTATATCCAACGAAATGAACAAGAAGTCTCTTATGTTTGTGAAGTATTATATTTAGCTCACCTGTAGTTTTGCACTTTGTTATTACCTTATTATTATTGAAATTTCGTTTAGACAGCATTTACTCAAAATATATTAATTGTTAATATTCAGCATGAAAACTACTATTGTAGCCATGGTTAAAGAATCAAGGAAAAGAATTCTGGACAGACAAAGGTTTATTGTTAGGAACATGGTTATACAGAGGATTGGGAATGGATAATTGTAACAGGAATTCAGAATGAACGGAATTATATAAAAGAGCATAATACAATTTCTCATTTTACAATATTTTATAATTTTCAATCTTTGAAGTAGAAGAATCATTCTGTACTCTCCCGCTCGTAATTGGCGTCCAGGTATTATCGCCGAACTCTCCTTGTCGAATGGGCGACCAGGAACATACTCGCGTCCTCTCCCTTATTTCTAACTGGGATGTCCACGAGTAGCTCTGTTCTCTCCCATTCGACAGGCGTTCAGGTATTATCGCCGAACTCTCCTGCCGGAGTCCCTAAGCCGAGTTCCGAGAGCGGCCGATGGTCTTACCTCGTCCTCTCTCCCGGAATGGCAAATAGGCCGAATGCCTCTACGAGCCCTCAATTTATATCGCATGGTTGCTATCCGCGGCCGCGGTTGTCAACAGTCGCGTCGTTAGGCGAGAAGGTTCGCGAGTTCGCGGACCGCGCCTCGCGTCTCGCACCGCGCAGCGGCCACCCTCCTATGTTCTAGAAGTTTCGTACGCTCGCTTTTCCTAATTCTTGAATTTCGTATGCTACACTATTTACTTTTTTTATATATATTTATTGTTTGAATAAGGTCGATACGGTTCATTATGTATGAATCAAATATTAAAATTGGACAGATCGTTGAATTCTGCGAAAATTATTAAATATTTTTGTAATATATTCTACAGAATCTCAATTTCTTTATTTAAATGGATGTTGTTATTGGATGAATGAATATGCTTAAAAATCCATTCCTGCAATGATGACGATATTAATATAGTACAATATCTAAATATCCTGGTTTTATTTATAATAGACAATTTATAGCAGAGAGACTCATCTTGCCATGCGACGAAGTAAATCCAACAGCGTCACACAAGGACGCTCATATTTTCCATATGAATTAACATATTTTAATGAAAATTTTCATAAATACTCTTCAAAGTAGGTACTTATTCATTCTCGAACAATAACCTTCCATTCAACTTTCAAGGTAGTAAATAAACAAATTGGTTTACTGTGTTCCATATATATTTATAATGATAATATTCCATTATTTTTCAAGTGACTTACACCGTCTTTTACAGAATGAACAGAATAAAACGAGAAAATAATATTTCAATAATATTTTAATAATATTTAGTTTGTACGAGTAATTCCTTTTTTTAATTTTATTTTTTATAACGTGGAAATTAATTTAATTCAACATACAATGTTTTAATAATACTAACTATGATGGAAGTTCCATTTGCACAAACGACATTTTGTATGACCAAACGTAGTAAATACTTCCATTGATGCAATAAGATGCTCACTAATTGTTATTGCATTCTCGATTAGACATTTTGACTCTGGAGACTTTCTTGGGAGGCAATTGGAGGTCGCGGAGACATTTTTACTTGGTCGTTGTCTACCTTAACAAGACGTCTTCCCCTTTAAGCCGGGGCAACGAGGCTCACCGCAGATAGAATCAGGCAGTCGATGGTAGGGACTATCGTGCGTTCCCTCGTCGTCTATTTCGACGGTAGTTTCCGGCAGTCGCGATGGCATTTCCGTCTCGAAGTACACGGTACGGGAAACCGCAGGCCTACCGTGTGAGGCAGCAGACAGGATTGTTCGCATACCGAGACTGATGTAGCTAGCGTGTGCGATCATCCCTAGGGCCATCCTCGTAGATCGTCGGTCGCTGGATTCTCACGCCTGAGATCACTTGGCGTACTTGTTAGACGCGATTATCTTTTCGACGATAAAAAAATCTAGGAACGCGTCAGACAGTTGAAAAGTGTCTGATGCTGGTGGCGATCACGAGCAATTTGCCATTTGCTCAAGTATACGAATCGATTCGGAGCAAATAAGGTGAGAGCGTTGAACGTTCTGCTAATAAGCTAAAGGGACACAGTTTAGCTTCCTGTGCAGACATTACAGGCAGTGGTCAGTTTATCCGCGTAGTTAATACCGTGTATACATTTTGTTGTTCATAGTCTATCTAATATTTGTATTTACTTAAAAGGTATTTGTTATTTGAAAAGTTGAAGTGTCCTATGAATGATCTAGCTGAAGTTGTATTCAAATCAATATAAACTTTTCAAAAACGCTTGATCATAGTAATGGTTACGGATAATAATATTTTCTTAATAAAACTGAGAAAAAAATAGTCTTAAGTATAGAAAATTTCAAGTGTTCATACATTGTGTACATACATAATCGAAATCAAATGTAACTAAGTTCGAAGTGTTTGACTTCATGACTAAATAATAACAGAAAAAAATTATCCTGTTAAATAATATTGTATAAAAACTGAAAATAAATGTAGTAGAAGAATGAATCTGCAAGATTAAGTTGATGAAAGTCTTTACTAAAGAGCTTATAGTGTTTTTCTCTTCTGAAATCCGGGCCATTGTTGGACAAGCTTACAAACAGGAGATTGAAAACGGATATTAATATGCGGATGACAATGAGCATGGGTGACAGTGGACAAGTACAATGGCTGACTATAACAGTATCGATTAACGGATTGAAATACACTATACAAAGAGTCACTTAATACATATTAATCATTTGTTCAGGAAAGTGGAAATTCCTTTCTTCGGTTATCGACTAAGAGCCTCGAAACATCAAAATTAATAACACAATTTATTCAGTAATTTCTGTCAAATGTAAAGTGAATTTATATTAACAAAGATTTAAAACAATCAACATTTTTTTAATCACTGATTCTTATTTTCTTTTTAACAAACAAAGCATATTTGTTCGATCGAAACTCTTTGACATAAAAAATTTCAATCTATTCGATTAAATATCTTGACTCGGTCTTACCTCGTCGAAGTTTCGGACAAGAATGATCTGCCCCTTTCGAATTCGTTCCCCCTTTGGTTTCGGGTCTAGAATAATCTAAACACACGCAGGAGAGAAAGACGGTTCGAGGAAGGATCGAAATTCGTGACTGTCCGACAGGATGTTTAGATAAGATAAAGGTATTATAAATAATGAATCGTGGCTATGGTGAATGAAAAGTAATAGTTTATTTTAACATCGATGCAAGGGAAAAAGCCCGAAGGCATAAAAACCCTTGATGAATGATTAACGAAGGGAAAAAGCCCGAAGGCATAAAAAAACCCTTGATTTAAATTATTGAATTTATAATATTTGATTTGTTGGTGTGAGTGTGCCGCGTGTGACTTGATTGATATTTTCGTGTACACGAAGGTCGGGCGCCCGTCAGCGATTAAACGCGTGACACCGGATTTTTTGGGAAATAATTCCCAGGTTGTGGATCGATCACGATGATACGGAATAGTGTTCCGTTGGAGTCTCCTGCGCGGGGAGACGTCCAGATGGTAGATGTGATTAGCAAGAATCACGACGATACGGAATAGTATTCCGTTGGAGTTTTCTGCGCGAGAAGACGTCCAGATGATATGCGTGATTACTAGGAATCACTAGGATATGGAAACTCGGTTCCGATGGAGTCTCCTGTGCGGGAAGATATCCAGATTACCAGCAGAGATGAGCAAAACCCTAGACTTCGAATAAATCTGAAGTTTGCCGATATGTTTGTCTCGTTTCCTTCTTTGGAAAATTTTCCAAAGAGGAAAGGAGATAGACATATCAGCAAACTTCAGATTTATTCGAAGCCTAGAGTTTTGTGCATCACTGATTACCAGGAATCACCGTGTTGCGGAAACTGAGTTCCGATGGAAACTCCCGCACAAGGAGATATCCTGACGTCATCCGAAACGCCTGATTGTTTGATTATTGCCGATAAGCCCCGGGTGTTATTTTGCCGTGAATTACGAATTGCCGTAGTCGAGACAAAAATTACTGTCTTTTACTACGCGGTATATTTCCTCGACCGATCGCGACCGAAGTTCGAAGCCGACTCCCTAATTGAGGCCCGGCCGACGTATCTCTGTATTCTAAACATTGAAACGTTATCTGTTTTTTCGAGTCGAACGTGCCGACGAACTACGTCGAGTCTGTTCTACAAATAAATCGTAATAAACGCTCCAACAATATTTATCAAATATTTTTAATCGTGTCTTATCAGCAGGGAAAGTGAAAGGAGGCTAATTTATAATAGAAAGTAATGATCAACGATAGTATCAAAATATCAAGAATAACGTTTGCGACAAAAACTAATGAATAAAATAGAGTGACTTTAATAATGGAATGAAGCGAATTACTCGTTCGCAGTAGTTTTCCTGCACACTGTAGAACGTAACAACAAAAACGAGGCTTCTGAATCGAATTATCACATTCGAGGATCTGATTATCCGATTATCGAGCAAAAGCAGTCTCGAAACGTCGAGGAAATCCACGAAAACACTCTTTAGTCTGGACTCAAACACGTAAACCGATAAAACCAATTGTACCATTGCAGACTCTGGTTATTTTTTCTTTAAAATATCCACTTTATCAGTTTAGCAATTATCCGATGCTTCTTTTTTCGTAATTCTATTTGAATACATATTTTAGTTTTATTTTCAAACAAATATAGTTAAACTATACCATAATAATATAACGTCTGTAAATTGATATGAAGATATAAGAAAATCGATACAAGTTTAATTAATTACATAGTTTAGTGTGATATGGTGTAGTATAAAATGTTGTATTATTTTTCTCTTTCACAATTTATTTACTTGTATATTTCATTGATCAATAAGGACTCAAATTTCACCTTAGCGTAGTATATTTTAAAAATATCATAAAGCAGAAATGAATGTAATTAAGGTATCTACTACTTTAGCCATCAATTTCTGTGATATACATATATACACTGAATTAGTAATTTAGTGGCAATTCGAGTCCTAGAACTAGAGTAAACATTAACTCTGATGTTACCTTTGAAGATTGATCACGAATCCTTTACAGAATATTCCGCGTCCATGTAATATCTAGTACATTAATCAAACAGATTATATATGCTGATTTTGGTATCTGAATTCGCAAAATATATTGGTTATCAGAGATGTAACGAATAAACTTCAAAAAAGTAAAAAAATTACGCCAAGTACATGAAAAAGTGGAGGACTCAAGGAGTTATCATAGAAAAATAAAAGATCCCCATAAAAAAGTACAAGTAAGTAGAAAAAGATGTGAAATCAAAATGAGCTGCTAGTACATGAAAGTCCTTTCCAATAAAGTGCAAAGGCGATACTGTGTAATACAATGTAAAATTCGGTGGTTTCCAACTATGCGCAGCTAAAATGCTGTGTTCAACAGTGTGGACGTTCAGATCCGAATGACAATTCATGTAAAGTGACTGCTCCACACTTTAGCGGTGACATGAAGAAGCTAAATAGCGTATCATCCACAAACTGAGGCTGTTTACAAATTTGCCTATATTTGCCTCGTTATAGATGGTGGCTGTGTAATTTTTCATGAACTTGGCGCCGAGACGCTACCGCGTCTCTAGATGACGCTATCGAAAAGATACAAATAAAAGTTTTCAAATATATTAAAGTACATATGTACCTTAAAGTATATTAGAACGTCTATTTACACCGATTTACATATTAAAATACATATTATAATTTTGTATAGGAGTCTACATATATACAGAGTCTACAAAAATACATTTGATTAATGTTACACTTACATTTTACTAGTTATTTAGTAGCAACCAAAGTTTAGTATTTCCGAAATACAGGGTGTCCCAAAAGTCGGGGAGGAGCCGGAAATGGGGGGTAGCTGAGACGATTCTGAACAACAATTTCCTTTGGAAAAATGTCGGATGGGGCTTCGTTAAGGAGATATTAAGCGAAAACCCTGACCAATCAGAGTGCGCGTATACCGCTGGAGCGGCCGTAGTAGCGAAGGCAACGCGCTGGCGGCCGCGCTTGTACGCAAACAAGTGACTCGACGTGCATCGAAGGACATTGACGCTGCCGCCTAGCGCGTAGCCTTCGCTACCACGGCCGCTCCAGCGGTATACGCGCGCTCTGATTGGTCAGGGTTTTCGCTTAACATCTCCTTAACGAAGCCCCATCCGACATTTTTCCAAAGGAAATTGTTGTTCAGAATCGTCTCAGCTACCCCCCATTTCCGGCTCCTCCCCGACTTTTGGGACACCCTGTATAGTACACATGAATGTGTTGAAATGTTGACGTGTAAAATAATTTATTACTTGAATTTTCATTTTTGAGTTTCCAATATGAAAATGAAAAAAAGAAGTAATATTTAGAACAGATAATGAAACCTTACTATAACACGTCGATCACATAATCAGACACCACGAAATTCACTTTCTGAAGAAACACAATTTCGACAAATCGAGCTTAAAATTCATTTCAAGCAATGTTCTACCTGCGTTGAAAATTATAGTACAACATTTAACATGCATATTTTAGATATTTTATGCTTCCACAAAAACTGTAGAAAAATCAACATCTCTGACCCTGAAGAAAATAATACCCCCACCATTGATCTATTTGGAATAAAAATCCAAATAGAACTACTCTTATAGAACGTCGTTCGATATTTTTCATAATAAACTAATTAATCCACGAGTCACTTCGCATCCCATCGATCCGATCATAATTCGTATTACTCGCGGTTGGCGGCGCGTCATTTCGAACAAGCCAATCACAAAAAGCTGGCTTCTAATCAGCTTCCACTAGTTCAGGCATAGACAAAGACTAAGCCGAGCATGATTAACGAGAACACAGACGCAACAAAGCGTACGGCTTCCTGTTCGTGACCGAAGTTAAACATTCGGCTGGGGTCTGCGCGTGTTACCGGCACAATAGACACCAGATATTTACAGATATCGATGTTGCCGCGTCTAAGGCTTATCGACATGGTGTTGATGATGTTAATGTTCAGGAAGGGAGTCACAACAATACGATAATATCAATGACGTACTATTAAAAGAAGTACTATTAGGTGTTGATGATCTATAGAGTGTTGATGGTATAATTATTACAAGATGTTGTGATGATATTAAGGAATGCACTGATAGAATGTTAATAATATTATTATCAAACCACGCATCAATAATGTATCCATTGATTCAGTTTCAAAGAATGTACGTACAGAACGTTGATCAATTTGATCTCAGACGATGTATCATGCATATGAGTGATGTCAGTATTTCAGAACATATAGACAGGATATTGATTGTATTTATATAAAAGGTAGCGAATGACATTGGTCTAAAAGCACCTTCTGTCAAGGTGTTGATATGGTTGATGTCGAATATAATAATAATATTAATATTATAATATCTTGGAATAGAATGTGAATGTTAGTGATATCAACATACAATATATACAATAAGGAAGTCAATGTTATTGGCATCAATGTCCGTAATCTATCATTGAAATCAATGTAAACTAACTACTAGGCTATTGGCGTTGTTGAACGTCAAATAACATAGGCAACATAATTCCCAACCAAAGAAGTACAAAAGCTTTCCTTAACCAGAAAATGGAGCATCTTTTCTCTGCATCTAATAACGAGAGTAACCATTGTACGAACCTAATCAAATTAAAAGTCCCATTAACGGACTGTTATCCTCGAGATATTTTCCACCAGTTTCCGCCCCTTTGTACTCTCATCTGATCAATCGCGCGCAATTTTCCAGACGCTGTTTCGCAAACTGCGTTCATCAACACCTGAGGGGGTTGGGAAGGGGGACGCGCTGGAGGAGTCGTGTATCGGAAGTTCAAGACGACCGTTTTCATCATACCAATCCGGTAATTGAAATCGAACGACCGTTCGAAAGAACAGGGGGGCAAATTCACCTTGAGATGGTGCAGCAAAGGGGTGACTTCACTTTAAAGAAATAACTTCGAACAAGAGCAAAAAGGAAGTCCGGGTGTTCGGGTATGCGTGTATTCGAACAAGATCCGGCGAGTATTTTCAAATTGAAAGGAAGGGGCAGGATTTCAAAGGCGGCTGCTACGAAATGAAATTCCGCGGAAACTACTTCCTTTAACTAATTTGTCTATTGTTGCGACGTCGCTCGTTCGAGCAGTCCCAACCGGCTGACAAACGCGTGCTTTTATTACTATAATGCGTTACTTATATCAAGAAAATAGAAAGTGTCGTCTGGAACGCAGCGTCGATCACGAACGAGAGAAAACAGTTTTGCCAAATAATAGAGAATTTAATTTCTCGGTGCGTGCTAAGCAGGGCTGCGTCATGCGCATTGCGTTTAAACGTTTTCGACCGTGCTTGTTGGTCCACTTCGCGGAGGAAATTATAATTTAGAAATCAGAATTGCAAACAAACATGCTTCAAAGTGGTTGGAGCAATTCTGTAGAAGATTTTCTTGCTTAATTAAGAGGAGAAGTTGTTGTGATGAGAAAGTCTAACAAGGTTTGTACGTTATGGTTTATGTTTAATGATAATATCTAGACTGCATATATATGTATGTGTATTTATAACAACGACATTTACACGACAAAACATACTTTTCTTTCTCTGACCTCTATCTGTGACTAGTAAAATATGAATTTGCATGAACGTCTGCAGTCCAGTAACATCTCAATTGTATATTTTATATCAACGTTTTGATCAGTGGTACTTTTTAATTTCTTAAGTACAATAGTCGAGCTTACAGACTAAACACTCTTCAAAATATTTGAACTTGAATTTAACGCTTATTGCATGTGTCTTGCTAGGAATTCAAGGAAAAGTATCCAGATACAATTCATTTTACATTTGGCACGACACACAGTGCGGAACAAGTGGGCAAAATTCAATATTTGTATATATTTATCACAAGGTGAGGCAGATTTTTATCGTAGAAAATGTGTGTCAGCGTGGAAATTGTTATAAATAATCATGTATCAATCATTCGTATCTATAATGCAATCTTTATCTTTAAACAAACATACAGACAAAACGGCAAAATATATCCTGTGTTCTCAACATATTTAGATACATTATTTGTTATATTTTAAAAAACTTATAAGTTTTTTTTTGCAAACACTTGCAACGTTTGGTTTTACATCATTTTTAATAAGGGACCGCACTGTTGGTGTAGGATCGCAGTTGGAAGTTAAAAATTCTGATTCAATTGATTTATGGATTTGTATAAAAATTATTTCTCACATCCTTGGTCAAAACGAAGCATATTTTGTTAAATCACATATAGGAGCAACTTCTATTATTTATGAGAAAAAAATTCCTGAAGAATACGAAGTATGGATTACTAAAGGGACAATTTTACAATATTACATCATTTTCCTGTATGATAATCATAAACTCATACATACCGTTGGATTCAGAATAAAAAAACGCTTTTACTGATTCTGAAATAAATCAAAATTTTCAAAAATTTCGAGGGGGTGGGGTAATTTAAAAAAAATTTTTGTTTTTTTTAAAAACTTGTTGGTATTGCTTTATAAGCCTTTAAAAACAGTGTAATGTTTGCTTGAGAATTTTTTGAAATTTCTAATCGTTTCCGAGAAAAAGTAAAAGGGGCGGCTCGGATAAAAGGGTTAATTTCTCCCTCAAAACGCAAAAGTCGCACGTACTGAGGATGGTGTAATTCATAAGAAGGTCCAATAAATAAGTATACAAAGTTTCATCAAAATCAGGGTTTGTTAATTTTTTGTTAAATTTAATAATTTTGTTGTGTATTTATTAATTTTTATGGTTAATTTAAATTTTTTTTGTGAATAAATAGCAATATATTTATATTAGTAATGAAATTTTGATTTTTGTCCACAATTTTGCTATTTGTCCGCACTGTGCGACAGTATGCGCAACGTATCGTTTAAATCATACAAGTACGGATTATGCAAATGGACTTATTTAATTCCTCAGTGGCAAATATCTCGACCACGAGGAAATAGCTTGAATTTCACAAAACCTTGAAACTCGTCCCATTTTGACGAGTGACGAATGCTTCCATTTGTAAAGGACATTAGAAATGGTGAGAAATTAAGAGCAAGCAGGGATATATAGTCAGGAGAATAGTCAGAAACTCTTACAAATTTCACGACCGTGTCCCGCAGGTAAACTTTCGTGTGCTCTTTCACGGTTGACTCTCGACTGACGTTTTCCCAAATGAATGGCACACAAGCGCATATACAGTTTCCATGCAAGGGAATAGATGCTCTGATGTAGCTGTAAAGTAACTGAGACTGCGCTTTAGGTTATGGATACACTAGACTGCGAACGGATAAATCTCAATTGGGTGTTCCGAACCATTTTCCTGATTGTGGGTCGTATCACGATTCCCATTGTTAAGCAGCGTTGCCTCGCTAGTAACGTGAAAACATTTTTGGAATTTTAGGAAGTGATTGCAATATCACTGGTGCATGAATTATTTAGCTCTATTAACTTTTTCATGTTAAAAATGCCGAATAAAAATTGTTGGAGTTTTATAGTCTACTGTGACTTCGATGTTATATAATTTGGTATTTCATGTTGTAGATGATAGTGTACAAATATTTGATGTTAGATAAAAAATGCTTAATAAGGTATTCTAATCTAGAAAGTTACTTTTCAGGTATTCTATCAAATGTTTCATTAAATTCATAGAGAACTTTTTCATGGGGCATTGCACACATATTTATTCATATTTCAAGTTTGCATATGTATATATCATTTATCTTTAAAATTTATAAATATTCTTTCGGAAACTTCCTTTTCGAATTTGTAAGGAATTTTTTTGCTAGGTATTGCACACATATGGATTAATGTTTTAAAAATACATATGTATATGCATATTTATTATACTAGAATAACCCCTCAAAATTGTTCATACCAGATACTAATTCAAGAAAATCCTTTTGCAGACATACTATTACATGTCTACACTTTGAGAAAATAAAATTTTTCTCTGTGAACATTCCTATACTCGTTAATATTCCTAATTTAGCAAAATGTTCTAGCAGATATATTATTGAAGGTCTACACTTTATGAAAATGCCTCGAAGAAATGTATTCTTGAATGTTCTCAACTAAAGAATTCCATTAAGAGACAAGGACTCATACACCACTGCTATAGTGAATGGTTTATTTACAAAAATAATCGACGATGTGGAAGACCGACGGGCATTCTGCGTACGTCGGTGACAGTCGACGCGTCCTGAAACCAGGATCGATCGTGGCAATGATTACGAACCGGTTAATTAGCGGCGCGTTGTCAGCACGGACGTCAACCGCGGGACAGGGAAAGTCGAGCGACGTAAATTCTGAACGTTCACAGGCTCTGTTGACACGAGCAGCTAAGCCGACGATGTCCACGCAGCGATACGCGCTCGAGTTTCACGGTTTTCGACCAATTTCAGACACCGAGCGAATGTTTCGTGGCAGGAAACGTCGATATGATGTCACGGTCAACGTTCTGCCGTATTTCTAGGGAGTTAAGGGGAGATATGCTCCCCATGGGACTCTTTCGCAATTGAAATCTGAGAATTCATTGGACTGGTCAGGGAGTACTCTTTTAAACATAGTATACTTAGGAACTGACACGTACCCTTGGAGAAAAAATTTTCGAAAAGGGACATTAAGATTTTGCTTTTCACTATTAACACAGGTGACATGAATTATATTTGATTAAATGAATGTGGAGCACATAATTACAATTCACCATGAAAGTCGATACGGTTCAAGTGATTACCATGATTACGATAACATGAGAAATTAATGTCTAAAAACAACAATTTAAAAAACTTAAAGATCTTTTAAAATAACATTTTATTTGTACTAGTCTTTATAGTGAAAATTTTTGTTCAGTTTCCTACGTTAAGGAGGCAAGACAATATAAATTTTAAAGGAAAATTTGTTGTCGAAGATTTATCGAAAGATATACAGTTCAAGAATTATTACTATGTTAGGACATAGCTGTCTAGTCTATTTGTGCATTTATAACAAGTGTAAATATAGAAAAAGATAATAAAATACAAAAAATAAAATACACGTTACAAGATTTAGAAGACAAAACATTCTATAATTTATATTTCTGATCTTCATCCGTGTATATTAAAATACGAATTTGCATAAATATTCGCAGTCTGTTAATGACACTATGAGATCAGTTTTTGTTTGAAAGAAAACAATTCATCGCATAATTTCTCTATAAACTACTTCTCAAGTACTTCTCCTTTGGTTTTCCCATTAAAGTATCGCGCCCCCTGAATCGCGTTTCCGATCCTGATAAAAATAAAATTCTTCGAATTTACGCGACGTTCCGATTTGCAGCCCGTGCGCACTTGTAAAAAGCGGAACCATCAACTACCGGCGAGGTGATTTTATACAAATCAATACTGAACACAGTTTGGTCCGAATGTGGTTTAAACGATTGGTCGACGAGGGGGTTCGCGGATCGGTCGAGTGGAGTTTCCAGCGGGTGTTGTTGCCACAAGAAACAGCGGGAAAGAAAACGCCTGGCGAGGGCGATGCTCGCGAAAAGCTGTGGCGGCGCTCGTTGAAATGCAAGCTCTTTTATAACGCGCCACTGGGCTTACACGCGCACGGCGCTCGTTAACCCGGCCATCAGTTTCACGCATGGCGCTGCAAAAAAGCATGACGACAGCACCAAATGTACCCAGGCTCTCTCCCGCTGTTGACTTTTCCCCAACGCCCCTTTTTCCCGCATCCATCCTGCGCCCCCCTTTGCCGCGATCCTGGCTAGCTGTCCTTTTATTCCTGATTTTTCAATTTCTACCCTTTGCATTACGTTTCCACGGCGGCGCGGTCGCGAATCAGTCAATCCTTCCGTCGCTGGTACCCCGATTGTTCGGCTGGGTCGAAGCGATTTTGATCGACCAACAGGGAAGCGTTTGATGGCATGTACTTCGTAATAGGAGACGGTGTTAGTATCGAATTAATTGGAATTTTGAAGACGTTGAGGTGCGAGGATCTGGTTAGAGTTGTTGGAAATCGGCAGTGGTGTCACCGGGGTTAGGCTGTTGGAGAGGGTGCAACCAAAATATACAGGGTGCCCCAAAACTCGGGGAGGAGCCGGAAATGGGGGGTAGCTGAGACGATTCTGAACAACAATTTCCTTTGCAAAAATGTCGGATGGAGCTTCGTTAAGGAGATATTAAGCGAAAACCCCGACCAATCAGAGCGCGCGTAGACCGTTGGAGCGGCCGCGGTAGCGAAGGCTACGCGCTAGGTCGATGCTTCGATGCACGTCGAGTCACTTGTTCGCGTGCAAGCGCGGCCATCAGCGCGTAGCCTACGCTACCGCGGCCGCTCCAACGGTCTACGCGTGCTCTGATTGGTCGGGGTTTTCGCTTAATATCTCCTTAACGAAGCCCCATCCGACATTTTTGCAAAGGAAATTGTTGTTCAGAATCGTCTCAGCTACCCCCCATTTCCGGCTCCTCCCCGAGTTTTGGGACACCCTGTATAGGTGTCTGAACCATTTTTGTGGAGAGTGTCAGCGGTTTGTTGGGTTTGATGAAGGTATTTGCCTTTTTTTCGAGTGTATTCTATCGACTATGGAGGCTAACAAGGGAATCTACCTATTTACATTGTTTATTATTTTATACCTATACGAATGTATTTACGTATGCGTTTGACTGCACATCCGCATTGTTTGAAATGTCATTGGTAAGGCGAGCTCAATCCATTAACATTATAAAACCATCGAGGTTAACGCTTATACATTTGGAATATTTAAATACGAGTGTTTTATTCTCCAATTTAAACATAATATACATTATTAACTCTAAAGATAATGTAGACGAAAATTAACATTCAAAATTTGAAGTATAACTCCAACTGAAAATAATAAAAGAATGTATGTGTGTTATGTATGTATGTGTTAACACTAGTTTCCAGCCAAAATGTACATTCAATGCCACAATTTTTTTTCTTATGTATTTTGCCTTACTAAACTCGAAAATCGCAAGAAAATATTTTTCTACGGATAAGTTTCTTTTATATGAATTTTTGAATTTTTTTTCGATTTTTTTCTAACATACCTTCACATTTTAGCCCATATCTTGAGTTAGAAACGTCCGATTGAGTCGCGCAACCGAATTTGCAAGAATTGCTTTTAACATTATTTTCCAATCGGTTCAATAGTTTAAGTGTTACGAGCCAATATATATGAGAAACTTTGATTTTTTCAGCTAAAATAGAACATGAATATTTCTTCCATCGCCATGGAAAAATAGAAATTGTCAAATTATGTCCAGTTTCTTATTGTTTACGTATAGATCGCACTTTTACGAAGAAAACAAGCTTTTGTTGAAGAAAATCTATGGATAAATGCCGGTGTTAGGAACAATTGAGTAAAGGTACAAAATCCCAATTTTACTCTGTTTTTGAATTTTTTTCCTATTTGTATAGGAAACATTTATTTAATTAATTTCGATTAGAAATAATTTCAGCCTTTGCTTTGTCTTCTATTATTCGTTGGGTTCGTTTCTCTGATGAGGAACCAAATGTAGTCTCCCAACATTCTTTCATCCGAATATCCTTGATAGCGCTGCCCAATAGTTTTTATATCTTGGTGAAACCTTTCGCCGTGTTCGTCACTTATATCGACAAGATTCTCCGGGAAAAAATCCAAGTGAGATTGTAAAAAATGAATTTTGAGCGACATATTTACGCCTGTTGAAATTAAAATTGAAAGTAAATGTACAAATTTCTCCATTTTGTGAAATCAAATAGAATAACAATATATATTCCATACCCATTTTTGCATAATTTATTACCAAATCTTCAACAACTTCCTCATAAATCATACTTTGCCGAGCCAGAAGCCCTATACTATTGAGCAGCGCTAACAAGGATATTCGGATAAAAGAATGTTGGGAGACTACATTTGGTTCCTCATCAGAGAAACGAACCCAACGAATAATAGAAGACAAAGCAAAGGCTGAAATTATTTCTAATCGAAATTAATTAAATAAATGTTTCCTATACAAATAGGAAAAAAATTCAAAAACAGAGTAAAATTGGGATTTTGTACCTTTACTCAATTGTTCCTAACACCGGTATTTATCCATAGATTTTCTTCAACAAAAGCTTGTCTTCTTCGTAAAAGTGCGATCTATACGTAAACAATAAGAAACTGGACATAATTTGACAATTTCTATTTTTCCATGGCGATGGAAGAAATATTCGTGTTCTATTTTAGCTGAAAAAATCAAAGTTTCTCATATATATTGGCTCGTAACACTTAAACTATTGAACCGATTGGAAAATAATGTTAAAAGCAATTCTTGCAAATTCGGTTGCGCGACTCAATCGGACGTTTCTAACCCAAGATATGGGCTAAAATGTGAAGGTATGTTAGAAAAAAATCGAAAAAAAATTCAAAAATTCATATAAAAGAAACTTATCCGTAGAAAAATATTTTCTTGCGATTTTCGAGTTTAGTAAGGCAAAATACATAAGAAAAAAAATTGTGGCATTGAATGTATATTTTTTTGTAATTTTGTAAACTAGTGTAATTGTAACATGAATCCTATTCTTTACTAAAGCAATGTTAAAAGTTCTAACGAATACTACTCGTATTCCTTCCAGAATTACATATTTCAGCTTCTAGCTATATATACCTCAACTCAATTGGAAGTTTTCTGGACGAAAAATATATTGAAAAGGTTCAGATAATACAATTGCAAGATCAAAAATAATTTTACTACGTTCACCGCAAAATGTTTCGGTCCCATTGTGAACCGCAGACCAAACAGTGTGCCAATGAATTGTGGCCGATGTGATGCGCAATTGTACATGGTCGGGTTTCGAAAGATATGCAGGCTATAATTTCAATACGCGGTGTTCAAGTATTCTCAGTACATCTACGAAGATGATACATCGTCCTGCTAAATCGAAACTTGAAAATATACAATTAAAATTTGTTGTAACAGCTTTCGTTACCGAGAAGAATATTTTGCAAATTGTATTAAAATATGCAGAATACGCAGTATACGCGATGATACGTTATTTGTGAATAATTAGTTGTTTGTTGGAGTAATAATGTATTATGAGCTTTAACTGGCAGAATATTGTACTCACATCAAAGACATGCGTTGTGTACAGATTACGTGCAGCAGAATTAATTATAGAAGAGGAATGACGGGTATTTAATAAGGAATACCTTGCAAATTGAATTGTACGAATATGGCTCATAATTCATTATGAAAATTCACTGCTTTACGCACGGTGTCCCAGGAATTGTAATACATATAATCAAAGAGATTATGTTTCATTAGCAGAAATTAAATTCATTTTCATTTATTTTAATCCGACCCTTAAATTTAACTTTTGTTTAATTAAATTCGTTTCATTGATTTAACTTGGTTAGAGAAGTAATAAGAATTGGACGAAATATATTCGAGATACTTGGTTTTAAACTGTCGGAATAACTTTTTTTTTAAATAATGAACAAAGAATTTAGAAATTTAAAAAAGAATTAGAATTAATGAAATAATATGAAACAAATGAACAGTAATTTCATTACTCGAATTCTAGTTAGTTCGAGATAATTTTATTCTAAATAAATTTTTGAAATTAAAGAAGAAGTTGAGTTGATTGAAAGTGAATTCAAAGATATTAAAGAACAAAAATGTGTTTGTTTGAGAGAAGCTTCATAAAATTAAAAATGAAGGAATTTCTTAAACGAGATCAAAATGAAAAAGAATCTTTTATTTCAAATTTCTGATCCTTTTCAAAATTACGTACTGTTTTCATTTTAACCAAATTTCAAAGGTTTTTCAAGTCAGATTAAGATAAACATTTTTAACTTGACTAGAAAAAATATAATATTCAAAACACTGCCCATATTGCAGCATACAGCGTCATACTTGCAACTTATAATTATCTAATAAAGTGCAGTCATACTTGACAGTCGTTTTTCTTGATGATTATAAATCGCATATACAAATTTCTATTTTATTTTTCCTTTATTTTTAAGCAAAATCACGCATCTCTTAGTTGTACTACGACTGCTTGGACACACTGTACATTGATGAGTGGCGAATCGCGTGAACGCGTTAACGACCGTCGAGAATTTTCGTATTCACGCGAAACGGTGGCTCCCGCTGACAATAAATTTCTCCCTTGTTCCAGGACTGCTCAGGCTACAGCAGATCTATCAAGGCTTGAAACCGGGGAACGAGTCGTTTCAGGTGGAAACCGTCAAACGAATACAAAACATGTCCGAGGCGATTGATTTCCTGCGCAGCTTGGAGGAGCTGAATCGGTGAGTCTGAGAGTGATTCATTCAACACAACCTTTAGAATTCGGGAAGGACTTTCATCGACAACAGAACGAAATCATTTCCGTTAAATGTAGAGTCACGATCAATTCAATGCATGTTGTATCAAATTTAAGAAATAATTCTCAAATGGTGTCTCAGATTTATGACAAATAATTAGTATAAGATTTATTAAATTATGCATTCAGAAACATATGTGTCAAAATAAAGACCAATGTACAGAGTCACAGTTAATTTATGTCAAATTTAAGAAATAATTGTCAAATGTTGTATCAAATTTATGTAAACATATTTAATATAAATCGTAACAACCCCATTCGTATTACTTTAAATAAATACATAAATACAACAAATATATGAAATAATATATACGTAATTATTTACTAAATATATAAATATACATATGATAAATTTGAAAATGATATACAAATTATATAATAAAATATATACTATATTTATATAATGAAATTATAATAAATAAATATATAAATAAAATTTAAATTCGATGTAATGTTTAAACAAAATTACTTTAAACCAACGGTACGCTTTGATTATATTTGAAACATACTACCGTGCTATTTGCCTAATTAATTTTGTCCACCGGCAATAATAGACAAAATATCGGAAAAGGTCGGAACGAACGACTCAAAAGGCCGCATACGGCCTGTGGACCGCAGATTCCCCATCCTGGGTATAGGCTATTACTTTTGGGGCAGTGAACTCTGTCCGCATTGGTAGAGTCTGACGGATCACGCTTTTGTGGGGATACGAGTGGTCGCCGCGTATCTCGGTCACAATTTACCGCTGGCTACGCATTTGCACGACCTGGGTAATCAACAACCAGCACCGACAATGAGTTCAAATCGAATGAACATTGTAGTTACCAAAAACAAAACGCAAGTATTGCGAATTTCCTTCGACGAGCGACGGTTCGTCGGAACGCGACTTTGTCATTGTAACAGTGAATTTATAGACGATTATAATATTAGGTTGCCCCAAAAGTTTCTTCCGTGACTTGCATTCAGTTATTTTGTGTGGCAGTGTTTATACAATTAGACAACCTCATTTCTTAGATATTATTGTTGTAACTGTAATGAAGCAAAATGAATTGTACGCAATTCAATAATGTAGCATTATACATAAAATGTTGTGTATGTATTACTGTTTAAGGAAATGGAAGAAACTTTTGAGACAACCTAATATGTTTTCTATATCTCGAGATCCTACTTCTCGAATTATTCCTGTTTGTATCGTGAGTTTTTCGAGGTTTCGCGCGCAAATTTTGATGCAAATTTGATGTAAACATCCTGTAAAAGATGTCCTGTGGCATTTTCGATAAGTTTGACATTTTCAGGAAAGAAGCATACTTTTCGAGTCAACAAATATTCTAATTAATGTCGGAGCTTTATGTCTAGGAAGGTCGTGTAGGGTGTTAGAAAAGGGTGCTTGATATGTGTGACGGTTTGTTTGAATAAGTTGTTAGTCTTTTTTATTATGTCTATTTGATATTGACAGCTTCTTAATATAACATTTGGTGAATGTAAACATGTAGAAAAAATTAATTTACACAGTATACTTAACGACACGAGTCCTAAATGCTATAGGAACGTTCTGTCAGTCTCTTGAATAGTCAGAACATTGAATTTATTCAGAAACACGATCTCCTCAGTAATGATTGACAATAATAGTCACTTTATATTCTTCACAGATGGAGCAACAAATACGTGGTGCTCGACTGTCCAACAGATATGGCGAAGGATATCGTAGTGAGTCACGTGAGAGACGTTGCACTTGGGAAAAGAACGTATCACTACTTGTTGAGTGGATTGGTGAGTACTGATGGAGTAAATAACTTTCTGAAACTTGAATATTGCAAGTGATCGCGGTACCAGTAATGAGAAAGATTTGCATAAATTGTACTACATAACATATTTCACCTTTAATTTTTTGTTGGATATCAAGGTAAACGAAAGTTAACGTTATCCATTTTAATCAAAACGTAAACATGCACATATGACTGCATTATTGTACCTTCATAAATTTCATAAAAATCGTCAAATATGGTATCAATTGTACCTAATTATCCGAAATGTTCGTAGTATTATCTATACTTTCGATTGCTCAGTTATTCGAAATATTTGTTGTTAGATTGATCTCGTGTTAATAATTAAAACATTGAAAAGGTACCTATGATTTAGCTCAACGGTACGTATTAACCAATCCTTCTATACATCTAATTTCTACACTGAAATTCACGAAGATAAAGGAACTTTGAGAACAATTACAGACACTCGAATTCACTCAAAACTCTGTAGACAAGCGAAATGTTCGAGCTCGCACGTGCTTCAGATCACATCCGACAAGACAGCTTATATTTAGCGGTTTTAGACGAGTGTCGGGGACCAGAAATGCGTTCTTGAAGACGTCATGTACAAAGGAGAATTCTCTGTATTCTCTACGAGAAATGTCCTTTAACGCACCGTTTTCGAATCGTTTACTAGTGCAATTACTTTAGAATGAAGTACAAGGGACATTATACAAATAACTTCATTATGCTGATTTTATGCATACACTTTTATCAAGTCATTGCAAATAATTTGTAAAATATCAAACAATCATCGTTCTGTGGATATATTTATGTATTTGTTAACAAATGTAGAAAATCAGTATTTCTTATACAATTTATAAATAATTAAATTCAGTTTGAAAAATCGTTATCCATGAAATTTTCTACAACAAAGTGTAATATGTCTCTTTTCTTCGCGTAGTCAATCATTTTGAAATTCTGGAAGCTTTCAATTTTGATTTGTAAGAATATTAATGTATAAATGTTTTTATTTCATGAGAGGATGTGGAAAATTTTATTTAACGGAGTAGCTATTATTTTGAAACTAATTACACTGTAACTCAAGTAAAATAACATAAACGGTGATAATAGAAATGGTAAGAAAAAGATACATAGACATGATTTTCTTTAAAAATTGTATGGATTCGACGTGCAACTAATTATTAAATTACACAAGTATTTTTCGACATACTTAACAGGAAAAATTTATTTATATCATTCTATACTACAATAATTTGTATATTTTATATTCCATTATACAATTCTATTACATTTGGAACAAACCAAACTCACGTGTATCAAAAAATGAAAATAACACTCTCTAAAACCAAGTATCCACTTTAAATGGTCATCTTGCAATTGAAAGTGCAGACACCCTTACCAAGCCCCATTTCATCGCTTCAAACACAATCATACCATAATTATTAGCATTTCACCCTTACTTTTCTTCTAACTTTTAGGATTTTAAAGGATTTACTCCTTCGTCTCGCTACAGCAGACAACTTAAACCAGAACTCATTTATAAAAATTTAAAGAACTGTGATTCGCGACCGTCGATTCAAAGATCGAGTAATCGTAGATAAACGAAGTCCTTTGTCACACTGAATCACGCTGCTACCTATAAACCACCTCAAGTTTTCTGTCTCCAAAGAGGTCCAAGTAGAACCACTCGAATCCACGGAATCGTCCAACCCACCCGCACACCTCGTGTCTTTTATGTGGCGGTACAAGTGCGCTGTTTTCATGTAATCAGATAATGGACGACCGTTGGGAGAGCGAGGTGATTGAGTACGGGGCCATCAACATCACCGGTTTTCGCATCGTGGACGCCACTCGGCCATACGTCAAAGACTTCCTGACCGCTTGGCATGGTCTCGATCCGGCGGGGTTCCAAGGAGCAGGCCGTGAATCTATTTCCGTACGTATGATCCTTCTTAACCCTTTTCGACCCCTTCGAAAAGTGCTTTGGTTCCGAGAGAAAAAAGACATTTCCCATTTATTCCTTCGTATTTGTTAGTTATATTCTATAAAAGCTAAATAGGAGGCAAATTCATTTCAACAAAAATCAATTTATCAAAATAGAAATACATTCATACATAAAAAAGGAAAGTCCAGTGATACAACGTTTACTCATTCATTTCGTTAATGTTTCTAATTAGACACAAATGTACTTACAATTTTCACAAATTATTTTGAGAATGGTTTTTTATGCGTTTATCTCAACCTTCACAGGTGTTTATTATATGAGAATCATATTCTGTCACTGGAAGCAACAAATAATTTATCAATCGAACGAACAAAGTTTTGCGAATACGTCAGCGACCGCGAATGTGTTAATGTATCAAGTTATCAATTACTGGTCTCTTTAACTTAATCTACGATAGAACTCCTACACAAGAACTTCATAAGAGTCAAAGCAATTGCGTTTAAAATATCAAACCTGATCATTTTCGAACATTTGCTTTCTTCGACAAACAACTGTCTCCCATTTCCATCGAGTTCTTCGACGAACTCTCCCCTTTTCCGTGATACCCTTTGGCGAGATATTATGCCCCTAGCTTCCGTTAGCGTCCGTCACTCTGTGTAGACGTCCCTTCAAGGAAGCATCCACTCGAGCTCCACGCGAACCGTCGAGCGCCATCCAGTGCTCCAATTCTCTGTCTTAAGCGCGCCAGTCTATTCCGGTTTCCGGGTTGTTTTCGGATACCTGCCGCGGTCAAGTGCATAGGACTGCGCGCGAATGGCGTCTAGAGTCATGGCAGGAAGAGAAAATGAAACTGGGATCCGCAATTCGAGCTTTACGAAAAGCTAACGCGGCCCGAAGACGCATTAAACTGGGAGCTCGAGGGCCAATCCCGTGCTCCACTTTCGCGAACTTCGAACACAGCCGTTCCTACCCATTCGTCGAGGTTCGTTTTCCGAATTGAAAATTTTAATACGAACTTAATCTTTGGAATACCAGTTGCTTTGTTACATGGATTATCGAGAGGGATGGGTATTTCGGTTTGATTTAGTAATAACTTACTGTGTTTGGTACAACTTAACAGAAATATTATGTGTTTTATCATAAACTATTCCATTACTGAAATAAACCTACGGAATATATGATATACGTCCATAAAATGTAGTTTAGTTTAGTAATTTCGAGTCTTAATAATAAACACAAGTTATTATCAGAAGTTATTATTCAAATAAATCCCAAGGGGAATTAATTTTTACTTAAAAGAGTCACATGCATTCGTTCTAAATCTTCTCAAATGAAATTCTGTAGATTTATGAAGAAGTATTGTGACGTAATCGCTCCTTCTTAATTTACACTTACACTCTCCTTATCAAATTTCTGTGTGCTCCACTAATTATGACAATGGCGTGAATGAAAATCTTGATCTCTGAAAAAATTGTCTAAAACCTCAAAAAGTATTGCATCATGCTCGTTTCCACTTAATTATCATTTGCACCTCATTTGCAAAATTCTTGTCCCCCACTGATTAAAATGTTGGCGTTAATGGATCTCTGCAAACGTATTAAAGTAATTGATCTTTGACACCGTCGCAAACGACGTCCGTGTGACAATACCAGTGCCCAATTCGATTCAGACAATGAGAATCACCGAGTAGGTAGACAGACCAAACTGCGCGACGGGTGCACCAATTATCGTGATCGATCCTCAGACAATTTCCGCTCACGGTTCGCCAACTTTGGCCACGTGCCCGACGTACTCCTGGTCCTCGTGAATCTGCGTACGTCCCGTAGCTGCGATAAATAGTTTGCTCGGTTTCGTCGCTCGAGTCAGCTTAACCGCGCTGCCCGGAAGCGTCGTCAGGGAAACTTCGCTTCGTTTTCGTCCCCAACTGTGCTCTGCCTCGTACGCCGCATTATTTCACTTGTTAGGACGATTGCGAACGACCTCACGATGTACGAGTATCAGGTGCGCAAACAAGGAATCCACAACTGTCCACTCGAAAATAAATGTCCAAAATAATTCGTTCATTAAGGCATCGTTTCTTACATTCTTCCCTTATCTGGGCATCTTAACGAAAGGAGATTGAGTAATTGATTTTGAAAGTAGGGCATGCCCATTTTATAGTATGCTGAATATTTAATGATTTCCATATGAATGGGTTAAAAAATATTGGTAAATTGTAATTGATTATTTTATATTCTTCATTGTTCTTATTTCATGTAATATGGAATAATAGTTATCCGTGTTAGTTGAAAAGAATTTTATTTTTGGTATTAGTTAATGAATTTTATTTTCCCTAAATGAAATATAATTATAGTAAGAAAAAACTGACTGGTTTATTTTATTGTAATGTATTGTGATAAAACAAAGAATAAATTTAATTTTGGAGGAAACAGTGGAAAATATAAGAAAATGTATTTAACAATAAGTTCTGTGGATATAATTATATTTCTTGATTTAGATGGCGAAGGTCTTTGAAGTATTCATGATGAATGGTGGTACATTTATGTATATAGTATATGGCATAGATATACTTATTTCTGGGTTTAAATTTTTTAAACGTGGCCAACTATTGCATGTACCTCTTTCTCTCCTCCCCCGCGCCGATACGAACTTCGATACGCTTCGCAGCTTATGCAACCTCGATGAAGCGGTCCTTGACGCTCGAGAACTCGATTCGATTAGTGACACCGCGCATTCCGCTCTGCAATTAATTCGGTTCCGCGTTACTTCCTGATCAATCGATCACTTTGTTCAATCGTACTGGGATCGCTCCAGGTGGAATTTTTGGTATTAACGGTTTCGCGAGTAGTGAGAACATCATTTTCCACTGGTTAATAAGTAGTAGAGTTTGTCGATGTGATAATCGAAGATGAATTTAACAGTTTTAGTCAAGCGATAGAAATGATTCTAAGAACAGACTATAATCATCGAATTAGAGTAAAGCCTGGTCTGGGAGGTGGACAAATTCATTGATAGTTAAATCTCTGATTTAAATCTGATGAACTGATTATGAATTACTCGGTCTTTTATTTGATCGAATAATAGTGAACGAATACTTATTTTCGTTCAAAATCATTAAATTAAAAATAAAACTTGAATTGAAAATTTCTATACAAATGTCATTTGAATGAATAGCTTATTGAGACTACATTTAGTTAGTAACAGAGCAGCAATTCTTACTTTCATTATAAATTATCCCATTATAGATCTTAAGTCTTGATTCATTATTAGTAAGTAGCATAAGAATAGTCTCTATTCTTATTTATAATCATCGAGTTATAAATATTAATACCAAACTTTTATAGAAAAGTCTGAAACCCCAAGAATAATTCAAATATCTTCGTTTATTACTTTATATTAATTTTAAAATAACTGTATATTGAATGTCGTAAGTATCTTAAGTAAAAATAACATTCACATCCTTTTAATCCTACTTTATAATTGCCTCATCTGAGAACATTATCGAGACTCGACTACATTTACTTTAAAATTCCACGAATTCTGAGTAGCATCTCTGACCACAGTCCCGTATGATTACAAAAAAATTACATAAATATTCAAAGACAAATCTTTAAAAAATTTACCGTTGAACATAAAATAAGGTCAATACAATTCTATTCTACGGACACTTAAAGTTACAAAATTTAATATTATCGTAACGTCGCTGATGAACTTGGACCATTTCGTTTGAAACCCAAAGTTCCCAAATGAAGATAAATTGGTGAAATAATTGAATACGAATCTCACGCATCGTTGGACACTGAAAAACACGACGAGCACGCTTCACGTCCAGTTTTTTTGTGTCACGTTGAAACGAATATCATCACGGTGGCGATTCGAATATTTATCCAGCAATCTTCCTCGCATTAGGCACAAGCGGCGCTGATGTACGACGCCGTATTTGTTCTCGTTGAGGCGTTCAACAAGTTTCTGAGGAAAAAGCCGGACAGAAGCAACGTGAGACGAACTGGAGTCCCTGGTAGCAGTCAGATTACGAATGGCACACGGTCGCTGGATTGCAATAATAGTGGCGGCTGGGTGACACAGTTCGACTTTGGAGAAAAAATTTCGAGGCTACTGAGAAAGGTGAGTAGACATGTTCAACGTTACTATGCAGAAATTAGCATTATGCAAATAATAAAGTTATACTTTCAAAGAATGTGGAATAAGAATACTTTGGCTTTACTCGTTATTCGTAGGGTTTTAATGACCTAAGTTTTCTTAGAATTGGAACAGAAATATGAAATTGTGAGATTTTTATCTACATGCATTCTATTCTTCGTACCGATACAAGACTGACTATTTGTACAATTATTATCGCAGTCTAGGATTAGCTAGCAAAACAACATTTGGTGCACTTCATTCTTTCACATGCTTGGACTCGCATATATTTTTCTTCATCGTGGCAAATAGAGTCTTCAATCGAATAAAATAAAAATAGTAATGCCCATATTTTAAACTCAGTTGTATTCGAAATTAAACTCTGATTATAATGTACATATACTATCAAGCATAAGCACTGCCTCTTTAAAAAGTAGAAATCATATTAAACATTTGAAAAAACATTCCAAACAAATTCCAAGGTGAATTACCTTTTTCTTAAAAGAGTCACATGCATTTCCACATGCATTTCCACATGCATGCCCATATTAATGCCTATATTTTAAAATTAGTTGTATTCAAAATTAAACTTTGATAGTAAAACATCTCATGCTGAACCTTACTGATTGTAAAAGCATTAAATAAATAAATATTCAAAATGACCTATGACGTCTCGAACAGCTCCATAGTTAGACCTTTATTACGCATTCATTCCACGTGGAATAATTGTTTCACGGATTGACTCGAACCTCGTTGCTACTACGAGGATGAGGAAGCTATGGATGATTCAGCCCAAAGTCAGCGAAGCGCAGAAAGAAACGCCGAAATACTCAATACGTTTCGAATACCGTGGCAACCGAAATTGCCAGGGACCCTTCCCAACGTCTCTCTGCTCCTGACAGTAATTGGCGGTTATTCCGACTCTAACGGAATTCCTGCGTCTACGTCAGATCGTTCTCTACCTTCGCAAGTTCATGTACATATGTATGTATATGTACAGCAACAGTCACACCGGAAGTCCTACTCCACTTTTCCACTCTTCGACGGCTTGTTGCGCGACAAAATCAAACGCGGGGACCTGCCAAGAGCAGGGAAATCGTTAGCAACGGGGAGAAGCAAATTCTTTTCAATAGGGAAATGCGTCCAGGTAACGAAAGGAAGTCTGAAAAAGGTGACAGGTAACCTTGTAATTTTCCAAATTTTTGTTGGTTTGTTCGAGTTTAGGATAACACGTAGGAGAGAAATATTAGGACATCCCATATGTTCATGTTACAGATTCTGTTTATATTTAACTCTTTAACTGCGGGACGGTTTTTGCTGAAAATTCTAAGAGACGTAGAGGTGTGAATTTAAAAAAAATATCAGCTTATAGAGAATGATAAAACGGAAACATTTTTTATTTACAATTTATTCATAGAACGTTTAGTTTTAAAAATAAAAATTGAAAACTTAAAAGAACTTTTTCCTGAACTCTCCTATCTCGCCGAGACTGGTCTGACACTGTTGCTGTTGTTTTAAAGAAAAAAAGAACAACAGTCGAACAAACGAATTTAAAACAAAATATCACCTTATAGAGAATTACAAAACGATACTTTTTTATTTTTAGGGTTTATTCATACAACGTTTAGTTTCAGAAATAAAAATTTATAACTTATTGTTAGGAGACCTTTTACCTGCAATTCAATTTTTCCAACAAACTTCTAACTTCTAACTAAAAGAGTCCATTTAAAGCAAAATTGATTCGAAGTTGTCTAATAAATCATAAAACTACTGAAGGAACACATTCCTTTATACAAGAATCCAACTTTGGACAGTCACACGTCACGGCATTTGAAATGATTGTTGTACTGATTAAATATTTGTTTATATTTTATTATCAGGTTGAAATCGAGGGACTGACGGGGGAGATCCGTTTTAACGATGATGGTCGCCGACACAATTACACTCTTCACGTCGTCGAGATGACGGTCAACAGTGCCATGGTCAAAGTAAATATTTTCACGCACTAGTTCGCCACACATTTATTCCTCTTCAAATTTCTATTTTTCTTTCCAAAATGTTTATCTGTCGTTTTTACAATTTTACAACTGACACGAAAATAAACTGCGCCACTGGGAAATTCACAATCATTTTTAACAATAATTTTTTCATGTCATGTAGAATGCTATTGAATATTTACAATGTTTACTCTCTCATGCTATGTTTTCTCTTGTTTAATCTTTCTATATCTTCTGTATATAATTTTTAAATCAATATGTGTTAGTCACTATGAAGAATCGAAGTTCTAAAGTCGAAAATGTTGGAACAATATAAATTACGCTCGAAAGATTATGAACCATTTTAATTTCTGGTTTGCTCAGCAACCGAGATATTTCAGTTGTTATCATTTTTTATATTGACATTCAGAGAAAGAAAGAAATATTTAATTTTCAATGAAGGTTAAAGTTAGGTCTTGCAAGCAACATATGATACTCATTCATTATTCTAATTTTGTTATACACAGCATTAACGTATTGGTGGTTTTCAGATCTAAGTCAACATTATGTAATCAATCTATAATTAAATAAAAATAAAAAGAACAGAACTTTTGTATAACATAAATGTGAAATCACAAATTGACTTCAAATATGTGAAACACAAATGGATATATGAATATTAAAGATTATTTATAAGACATTATTTATAAATTTATTATAAATGTAAACATTTCAACTATGAGTATCCTTTTATCATAAGAAATTACTTTCACTTTTAACTTACATCTTATTTGCAAAGGTATAAAATAATACTTTTATATTACATATTTGCCTCAAACTTGTCACTTAAATAACTCAAGATAATTAAATAAATGTAATATATGCAGTATTATACTTCTATATAATTGAAAAAAGTCAATTCATTTACAAAATAAGTCATTTTTAAATTCAGAAGATTCGCCACAATTACGGTTTTGTTTAAATTCACAGTCTATTTGAAAGAGTACATAAAAAATTCCAAAATTAAATACTTCTAAGTAATAAGCAATAATAATTCGTATCCGTCCTTTAATAATTCAAGGTTGCAGAATGGACGGACGAAGCAGGATTTCAAGCGATCGCAGCAAAATACATTCGTCTGCGACCGCACACGGAGATCGAGAAGAACAAGACCTACATTGTCACCACAATCGTGGTAAGAAATTGCTCCACAAATTACCGTGACGTTTAGCGCGATGAAAACGCGTATTCATGGCGGACGGAATCGAAGAAAACGAAATTAATGAGTGTCCTCGTTCCACATTGCAGGAAGAGCCGTACATCATGAAGAAAAAGTCAGACACGGGCGAACCGCTTGTGGGCAACGATAGCTACGAGGGTTATTGCAAAGATCTTGCTGATCTTATAGCGAAGAAACTCGGAATAACGTGTAAGTGTCTCTGCAATAATTAATGGATTAATTAATCAATGACCAGAAATAAGTATGAAAATTATTTAAGACTGATATGAAAGTTCATTTAATGGGAAAGAAAGAAAGTTTGCAAAACAAGACAATTCTTGCACAATTGTTTACATTCACCTATTCATCTTTTACTCTGCACTTTTCATTAGTTTTTGATTCTGCATTATTATTCGTGGTTGTATGTTCCTCTACTTCACCGCAGATTGATTTATCAATGCCCGAAGGAGGTTCCAAGAATGTGGACTGTGTCCATCAATATTCGAGATTTCTCTGAATTTATTTCCTCTCGTATATCAATAAGGGGGATAAACCTCCCCTAAGAGAAGCTTCATAAGTCTCTCCTCTGATTTTGCAGACGAGCTTCGGATCGTAAAGGACGGAAAATACGGAATGGAGAATCAGAACGTTCCTGGTGCCTGGGACGGGATGGTGGGCGAGCTGATTCGCAAAGTAAGTTCCGGTAGAAGCTTCTAGGAGACGTTACTCGCAATTTGAAGGACTCCTTCGAAGCGAAACCGCCGGAAGTTAGCAGGTAGTCGCGACACGAGCGATTTCATCCAGCTACGTTAAAAATCAAGCTATTGATCGTCGAGTTTAACGCGAAACAGGCTGTTTTATCGTTCACCACGAGTTGCGAAACTCCTCCACCAGGTGCCTCGAGCTTGCAAGCTCTTCGTCAACGTTTCGTGGACTTGGAACTACATCTGGTGGACGAGTTTTGAATGAGTGGAGAGAAAATGTGCTACCTTCTAATTTATATTCGGTAGAAAAATGGTGAAAGGATCAATAGTGAACACATGATCCTTCAATTTCTGTAGGAAGCTACTGATGTTTTTATTTGACATATGATATAGTGAAATTACAGTTTACAGGATCCAGAATATTGTAATGAGCAATCCAGTACGTAGTTCAACATTTTAATTTACGTAACCTCGTGGTTGGAACGCTGGTTTGATTCATTTCTCATTTTGCAGAACTCAAAAAATTAGTAGGACCTTCGTTTATTCATATTTTCAGTGAACTTTGATACTAGGGCTCATAAGCAATATTTTAATATTGATTGAGTATGTTTTTCACAGTCTTCTTAAATGTTTTCTGATATGTAGTGATGATATTTAGATGTAAAGAAAAACATACAGTTATTTACGTATAGATGATTTATATTTTTCTGTTTACATCTGGAGATACATGCCCGAAAGTGTTTATATAGTGGATGGGAAATTTACTTTGTCAATGAGCATTTATATTTTTACTTTTATAAAAAATTAACAAAGCTTTCGATCTTGGATTAGTATTGTGAACACTAAGAACTGAAGAGTTTTTCTCAAACTAATCCACTACTGAGATAATTACCTTAGTAAAAAATATGTAAGATTCAGCATCTAATTTGCATTAATTTTTTCCTACAGTACAAATAATTATTTACAAACTAAACAATAAATTGTCCCGACACAATGAAAATTGACGAATATGAAGTTTGTATAATGAAGTTATACGAATTTGAAAAATGACAATATTCTGATAAATAATTTTCTTGTGATAATTTTGTTGCATTGTGAATATTACTATTATCCATTTTCAAAATTGAGAGGTTAATAACCACTTTATTTTTGCAGGAAGCAGACATTGCCATCGCTCCTATGACAATCACCTCCGAACGCGAACGAGTGATCGACTTCAGCAAACCTTTCATGTCTTTGGGAATCAGCATAATGATAAAGAAACCTATCAAACAGAAGCCTGGTGTATTTAGCTTCTTAAACCCATTAAGCAAGGAGATCTGGGTGTGCGTGATCTTCTCGTACATCGGTGTGTCCATCGTACTATTTACCGTATCCAGGTAAATATTTTTCTAGAGCTACGTTCGTGTTTTCGCTGGATAAGCAGCCAAGTGGAAACGGTCGGTATGTAGTCAGACGACGATTAACCGCTGGCGCTGGTTCGATACTTGTGCTGCTTGCCTTATCGTCCACTGCTTCAGTATACTTTAAATCCAATCGAAATATCACACTTTCATCATTCTTAGTATATTATTTTCAAATAGGTAGTAAACAAACAATAATAATAAATTGTGGTACGGAAGGTCTACCGACGTATGGCAAAATACAGGCTTTCAATTAATTTTATGGATAATAATTTCTTATGGATGAAAGGATGCGTAACAAATTATTTGTTTAAATAATGATAATGTTGCATCAATTTTTAGAAATTTTTGAAAACGAACATCGAAATGTTTAGAAAAAGAATATGTTTTACATTGTTCTAGAAAGCCAATTAATTTTCTTCCCACATAATTAGTAATACTACACAGCAATTAAATATTTCTTTACACTTTATTATTAAAGTAAAATATCTATGTCATTTCTTCGTGGAAGCAAGCATTAATTACCAGATAGTGGCGAATACTAAATTAATTTATTTTTATTCGAAATACCATTAATCGTTTTCTATCGCCAGTTCCACTATCATTAAAATAGAAACTATAAACTAACAAAGTTAAAAATTCATAAAAGCTGAAATTGTTAATTTTATTCTGATTTTATTAATTTTGAAAACGAATTTAACGAATTTAACGAATTTAAGATACATTTTGACTAAAAAGCAATTTCGTAGGGACTATATATTTGAGAAACACTGCTCCATAAAAATCTTTCTTAAATTCGGTATACTCTCTAAAGTATACGGCACGTAACGAGGTTTATTACACTATGAATAGCAAGGTAGATAAAAACAGGGAATAAATCCTCACGATAGAAAACAGCAATTCATTGCTCTGAAACTTTTAATCTCCATGGATCGTTTGTGTATTCCTCGCACCATGCAGCATTATCTTCGCTTTACTTCTCTTTCTCTCCGTGTGTAATTACATAACACTCATGGTTGTTCGCTTCTCCACGAGGTGCCACAGTTACATGCACAACCACGACAATTACGCGCCCATTTATCGTGATCATGTAGCCCCCGCTGTATTTACTGCCACGATGGATCGTCTCTGCTTTTATTTCACTCTGATTAGCCTATTTACTGTTCTCTATCTTGCATGATTTCCACGAATGTAATTTTCTAGCAATCAGGGGTAAATTGTAATCTTGATAGAGGCGATAAGCTCAAGTACGACCGTTGATTTGACGCTCGCATCGATCTCTGTCTAACGCATTTCGTGCGTGATACTCTTGAAGATCCAGTTGAGAGGGTAGTTTTAAAATTTCAAGGCCGAAGCTTCAATTTTTTCCTACGATTAAGAAGAAGGTGGAGTCAAATTAGAGATAAAGAGAATTTTATTCGAATATTAAGCAACAGATATATAAAATAATACATATTATAATATACATATAATATTGTTATATTATATTATGTATTCATTAGTATCTATATATTAAGAATTTTTATGTATTATATGGAAATTTATAATACATTTTTATTAAAAATTTTGTATCCTCCATTCCTCATCGAAAGTCTATTTCTTATTATCTTTCACTTTTTATCTTTTATAAGTTATTTAAAATTTTGTATCTACAGAATTTTGCTCATCTCTGACTGAACGCAACAGAATTACGTTCGACGTTTGAAAAAGGATGAAATTAAGAAAGACGAGTTCAAAAGTGGAAGATGAAAGGCTCGTCCAATTTGCTTTCCATTAATTATCCCCTGTCGTTGCAAAAGGTACATCTGAACCAACGAGACTGCGTTTAAAGTTTGAAACAGCGGAAAATTGAAGAGGGCGAGTTCTGAAATTGAAAATCGAAACTTCATTCGATTTACCTTCCACTGGTGGAGTGGTTCAAATTATAAAAGCGAATATGAATTCTATAGTAAAGTGACTTGACTTCGGAAATATTTTGAAATCTGAGAATTTAATTTTAATACTTCTTATAAATGACAATTCCATTTTTATTACTCAATATAATAAGGAGATAAATGCAGTTGTGACAGCTAATATTCAAGAATTTCTTGTCAAGGTTTAAATACATATTTCAATTGAAAACAAAACAAAACTTTTCAGAGTGAATATTGCATTTAATATATACAGTTTTTTGATAGGATATATTTAAAAATGGCCAAGGTACAGCAAATCTATAGGAACAGAATACTTTAGTATACTCATATCATAGTACCAAAAAAATACATTCTTCAAGATTTGCTGTAACTTAACATTTTAAATATATCGTACCAAATAAAAATGCATATATTAAACTTGCATTGTAAAATTACTCTTTGTTTTGGATTAAAATATAGACTTAAACTTTGAAAATGTTCTTGAATTTTGATTCAAATATCATATATTTGATATATCAGTTGTTATATCATAACAACTGCGTATTTCCATAATATAGGTAGTAATATTATTCACATTGTCCTAAGTAACCATTTTCTTTCACGTCTTTTAGAAAACTGCTTTAAACATTTTTGTCAATGATATCAAAACTGCTCCACAAGGTGTAGAAATGCATCAACATGCAATTGCACTTAACAAACCTAGACACGCAAGGGTGCAAAGTTCACAATACTTTTCTGTCCAGATTTTCCCCGTACGAATGGAGGGTGCTAACGCTGAGCAGTGGTGCGGATCCAGCTGGAAGAAATGATCCCACGTTGCAACATCCTCATGCGTCTCAAGGATCGCCTCACATGCCGACCTCCAGTATGGCCAACGATTTCAGCATCATCAACAGCCTGTGGTTCGCGTTGGCCGCGTTCATGCAACAGGGCTGCGACATATCGCCCAGGTAATGGCTAATTTTCATGTGAAACAATCCCAATACACCAGTGTTCCTTTAAGGCGGCTCGTAAAAATTAATTAAAGTAATCTTGACGAATTATCAAACATTTTTTCGACTACGTTCGATTTTTCGTATCACTCACGTGATACGTGCCTATTACCTGACCGGGCAACGCTACTCGTATCACGTAAAGTTCGTGGAACAATCGTCGCCGTCAGGTATTTATAACACCGATAAACTTGTAACTCGTGGTAGATTAGTTACTTGCCACACTTCTTTTGTTATTTATTAACGGGTAATTTGTTTTAAATGTTTATGAGTAATTGCTAGGGGAATTATATATTTTTCTGGTTTTATTAAGAAAACTCTACGAGGAATAATAATCGAAATTCATGTGGTTATAAATGTATTTAGAGTAAAATGAATGTTTCTTTTCTTCGTTTTATAATATTAAATCACAGTTAATTATGGCTATTTTAGCCATTTCTGAAGTATTTTTTGCATTGTTACGCTATAAATATTTAACGGAAGTCATGAAAAGGGATAGAAGTACTTGGAATAAAATCAGAGTTCTCAAGGTGGTCGATTTAAATAGGTTATAAATTTAAATTTATGCTTCGATCAAGAGATATCTGCAAACATATGGATGTAAAATTAATTGAATTTCCAAGTAAACTACAAGAATTATATTGATGCGTCCTTTCGATAATTTATGAAAGAACCTTTGACTTGCTGCAGGCACTAGGTGGTGGATACTTCTCCCTGTAAAAGTTCATTAGATTCCTGGAAATGAACAGAATCTCTAGATGATTCATTAAATGAGACTTTGCATTACTTCAGTCGTAAGTCAGCTATTAGGTAGTGGACATTTCTCTGCGTAGAACTTGACCTCCAACCAACAGTCCTGTTAAAAACTAATAAATTTTGTTTCTCGATCCGAAAAATTGAATCTTGAAACTTGACTTCAATACTCTTCATCAGTGAGGTTTTGACTTGCTTCAGTAGCAAGTCAGCTATTAGGTGATGAATCCTTTCCCACGTAGAAGTTGATCTAACGTCTCTGGTTAAAAACAAATATCTACAATCAAGAGTCTTGTTTGAGACTAATAAATTTTGTTGCTGAATCCGAAAAATTGTTGATTAAAAATGTATCCAGCCAACAATTGTCGCATAGGACATAACTGACAGTACGATTGACCAGGTTTTTTTCCGCCTAATTACGATCGCCCGTTGCTCTTGCTCAGCTGTCAGTTTTCTCTTCCGCGGTACGAGCGAAGGGGCTAAAGTACATAAAGGATCCAGGAAAATGGTTTCCCTTTACTTGCAGCAGGTCAACCGTACAGTCTGCTAATAGGATAAATCGGGTAAGATTCAAAAGGTTCGTCGCTGTCGACGGTTAAAGTCTTCCGTGTAAACGTTTCGCAGTTTTTCGTCGTGGATGTATTGCGCCGCTCTGGAAAAGCTACTTCTGTGTAATTAACGACGGTGTTCGATTCAAGAAAGCGACAAAGCATAACGAATGTAATAAGCGCCCTTCTAAACGACGCCAGAGCTACTTTACTTGCCGCCCAGACGCTACAGTTCGGAACAATCCATTCGTAACGAAACTAACGTTAATGTTTTGAGTTTCCTTTGATTACTGCGGTATTATCCCCTTATTGTAGGAATTACACATATGTGCATATTTAAACTAAACGACAGTTGGGTGAACTTACTCAAATGCAGGAAAAGAATTGAAACTTGAATTAAAGTATGTTTTATTTTCTAGACAGTATAACATGTATGTTATTGTTGATATTTTATAGATTTTTGCATTTGCGCAGTCAGTTCTATAAATATTCATACCTTCTATGCCTATTAAAGAAATCTGTCTAAATTAAATGATAGATTTGATATTTTCAAATAAATGTTTCATTATGAATATGTACATGAATAAACTTTACACTTGTATGGATTGATAATGAAATATTTATTTGAAACTCTGTATCATGTTAGATTGCTGAAAACAAGATAAAATAAGACCATAAGTAAACCCTAATAATGGTATACAAATTCAAAAATGATATTATTATTGAATAAAATTAAATATAATGTTTCTAAAATACTAATATTGCCTTACAAATAGTTCTTCACTGTTCAGAACACCTTCGAGCAATCTTTTTCAATAAACTCGATTCTGACATATTTCTAGCAACTCTTCGAACATTTGAAATCTACAAAGAAATACACAAGGACATTGCCAGTGTGAGTAACGTCGACTACCTGCCAAGTTATCGAGAAATTATGTATGTTAATTACACGTCGTTCCTGTGAGTATTTAATTATTACAATCAACTTTACGATACACTTACCACGCAAACATCGGCATGGTAACGAGCCGTGCATCGATTAGAAGCGAAAACCACGTCCAAATGTTCACCAACTGGAATGCACCCCTCGGAAAAACTAAACTCTTGCAAGAAAGCAGTAAGAAGTTGTTCCCTGTAAAGCGATACCTTAGCGAGGAAGCAGTTTCGCGCTCATACTTCCCGGTGTCCTTCAACGCACGATCGTGATCGCCACCCGGTAGATACTCTGCCAACGATAACCTTTAAGAGTGTGATTTACGAGGCTGTTCGCGGGCGAAGGGGTTACGGTACACAATAATTACTGTTGCAAATTCCTTCGTTTAAATTACAACTGCATGCGATGTAAACGGTGATTATAACTAGCGCGGTCAGAATTATCACAATATAATCGGATTACGTTTGATAGTCTCGTGCTGGATGTAATTTAGAGCGGTCACGTAATCGGCACCGCGATTAGGCCAACGGCTATTCGAGGGCGGCTCATTTGAATGAGCGTGTCGTTCGAGCCCCAGCGAAAATTCCATTAGCGACACGCGCCGCCCGTCGAGGTCGTACGTTTCCGACCCGTTCGACCCCTTTTTCCACACTATTTTCCATACTTTTATATTCTTCTTCCCACGCATCGAGCATCGATCAATCCCCAGGGATCACGAACGATACGTTTCACGACTCTCGTGACGCGAGTTCCTGGCCCCTTTGCATAAACCCTCCGCTCGGTTCGCGACTGTTTCGCGTGTTATTCGCGTTAATGACGTCTGATGTCGAGTCAGCGTCTCTACGTTTGAACTATCGAATCAGTTCACGAGTTCGTGTGTGTCGTACTTATGGATGGTAGCTGGCTAGCTTTAGATTAGTAGGAATTATCGCCTGCGGTTGAGGACAAGGAAACTATTGCAGGGTGCAACAATTTGTCCGCGCAGGTTGAAACAGAGCTAAATTGTCCTCGCAGGTTGCAATACATGTAACTTGTTCTGACAAGTTGCAAGAAAGCACAGTTGCCTTCACAGGCTGCAAGAAAGTAAATTAACCTTGACAGGTTAGAATGAAATTAACTCTCTCTTGCAAGTCACGACAAAGCTATCCTGCTCTTACAGGTTAGAATAAAGCCAACTTTTCCTAGCAGGTTGAAAGGAAGCTAATTTACCCTTGCAAGTCACAAAAAAGCACACTTGCCTTTACAGGTTCTAAGGTAGAGAACGTTGCTGGTTACAATTAAATATTAACTTTTTCTTGCAAATCGAAATAAAACTGTCTTACTCTCGCAGATTACAATACATTTAACTTGGACTCGCACGCTGCAAGGAAGTTAATGTGCCTTCTGAAATTATAACGGAGCAAACTTGCACTTACAATTTGAAAGGAAACAAGCTAACCTTGCATCTTGCAATGTAACTAACTTGCTACTCCAAGTAACTTCTTCGGGAACTGAATGAAAGATGAGATTTAATTCTGCAATAGGGATTATCTTTTACAATAAATAATTATACATTATAATGATAAATTTTTTACTTTTTTTATGACTATGACATGTGTATTGGAATATGTATTTGCATTAGTCTCTTTATAGAAGGCTTTATACATCTTTATTACATAAATTGATTCTTCCCGCCATTCTGCACATAAAAGTGTAGAACTGAGAGAATGAAAAATGTAATACTTCATTTGATTATATTCTGTATATATGTCCCAATTTTGATTTCGTGACGAAATTTTCGAGAGAAAATCTCTAACGTTATTAACTAATTTAGACATATTATCATCTTTAAATATACATATAGTCTGTCCTCTGCTAAATTCATAATTCAACTTAAAAAAGTTTTATTTCATTCTTATTTTTATATCCTCTTCGTTAAAAAATTATTGTTACACTGCAATACATTTACTTTCAAAGAAGTATATTATTTTAAATACCTGAATTATCAAGTACTTTACTTTTAAATCTGCCATTACTTTCGGAAAAGTTCATAAAATGTGCACAGTTCTCCTCATAAAAGCCGCGCGTGAATGGCGCTGTTCCAGCAGAAATGCTATAATATAGGCTAACCGAGCCGCGTTATTCTTGACGTCCAATTCCAGCCGCTGTCGAAGACCATGATGATAAAATGCCCCGGCTTACGCGTGATCTCGTAAATCTTTGGAAAACCGATCGGCAACGGATTCGCGGGCGTTTCGCCATCTCGGCTGCACCGAAACTGGGTCTCAATTAATTTACATTTCGCCGTATCCACCGCGCCAACCCATCGCGGTAGCCTCCTTGATTAATGGTTTAAATATTCGCGCGGCGATGATATGAATTGTAAATTCTGTGGTACCTTCTGTCCCCTACGTCCGTTGCTCCTCCTCGTCGACCATTCCGCTTGCTTCTTCTTCTACGTGGGATCGCTGTCCTGCGATTCCAGGACGTAAAGTTTCGTTATTAAATACGGTCGAGTCCGTGAAACGTACCATGAAATCCGATTACAACGTTCTCGTTCGGGAAAGAAGACAGAAACGAGAAGCGAACAGAACGAGTTACGAGTCGACGAAGATAACGACCTAGGTTTGGTGTCCTGCAATTTTCTACAAAGAAAACGAATTGGGAAACGGAGAAATTGAATCGATAGGTTGGATGCACTTTCTTGGCTTCTGTAATATTAATTTCATTTTAGAGAGTAAAACGGGTTTGTTGATGACGTTTAAGGGAGTAGAATACTGTAACGGTTCTAAAACGAGAGGTAATTTCAGAAATTCTTTATATTCAATGTATGTGATGAATTGTTTTCAAATTTTCTTTATGTTTCATCGAACATTTAAACAAACAGAAACCGATCTCATAGTGTCGTTAATATGGCGTTGTTCGAGTCGACAGCGTGCACAAGTGGGCACTGAAAATAAACCACGGAGTTTTGTTGAAAATTTTGTGATTACTACATATATTTGTAATTTCACAGCCAACAATTTTCTTAAATTAGACACCCATCACTATAGCCTGACGTAGAATTTTTCCAATACCTACATGTCAAAACTGGCATGCATTTGAAAAAAAATTTCGAATCCTATGAAAAAATGTTGCCTATTTATTAAAACAAAAAAAGATAATATGCTTTTCTCAGCAAACTGTCAACCAGATTGAAAAGTGTCGTTTAGGGATAAACGAAATTAAAATTTAAAACTGATCAAGACTCTAGCAATTTTAGAAATTTCTTTCTCAAATTATGAAGCCACGTTCTTGTAATATTAGAATTTAAATGTTGTACCCCCTCAAGTATCATTACGATGAATTATACGATCAAACGAACTTACCTGTGAAGTTCGATCGTAATTATACGAAGAGCCTCGTTCTTCGAAGATCAAATGTAGATGTTTAGAGTTTTATGCGACTTGTTTTTTCTTTCTTTTTTAGTTTACTCAGCGTCTTCCTCATTTTTGAACACCGTTCTCGCAAAAATGTCCGACTTGTGTTACTAACGGTCTGTTATAAAAGTTCGCGAATGTTTGGGAGTTTTCTGACCACCCAGCTGTTTTCCCGATGGTGTTGATGTCAACTCGCTTCCCGTATGCGGCCGACGATGCCGCGTGTCACGTACTGTCTATTCTTGCTCTCGACAATAGGTTTTTAATCCATCTGCTTAGCGTCTGAGTATTCGCTACTTTGTGTGGCTTCCTGGTTGTCAAGAAAAGTTTTTTATTTATTCCTCTGACGTCCTTCGTAGCATCAATATATTTTATTATTGCGTTCGCCCCGTATATCTTGAGTCTTTGTTTAAAAAACGGTAATATCAAATTCTGCTGAGTTCTTCCAATTCACGACGTTTTTATAAGGTCTGGAATGTTAATTTCGAGTACTGGCCAAGAAGTCACTTTCCCGGCCTGGGAAAGTCTCTGCGTAGCCTTGTCAATGAAGGCTCTTGAAGGGCCTTCGACGTTGTTTATGGCGGGGCCTGGCGTCGCAGCGTCGCGCCCTGTCGTCCATGCGCGCCTGGCCCACGTTTTCGTCACCCGGTATGTGGCGGACCCGTGTGAAGCTGGTCCCATCTTTTGAAAAACTCAAATTTTTCTTTTTGATTCTGTTTACTCATCGTTTACTCACGTTTGCTCAAGTGGAATTTTCGTTTGTCCCGCTTTAGTTCAAAAGATAGAACCATTTGTTTATACGCTCATGGAGGAGACATCGCGAAATGTGTTCCGAATTTTTTAATTAGCTTTCTTTCAGATATAAAGAAGGGAATGTAGATCAATCTTTAAAAGTAGTAGGGAGCGACTCTCTTTCGTTCCCAGGAAATAAATTAAAAAATATATCTAAATTTCGATTGACTAGTGTCAATCATTCAAGTGTTGGAGGTATCGTAGGAGTGGTGGGGCACAGTTGATAAAGTCTGAGGTTGCGAAGTCTATATATTGATCTGGACTGGGTTCATATGCAATGACAGAAGGCTAAGGTGCGGGAAATGCATACAAAAAAGAAGAATACAAATTATTGAATTGAAGAGTAAATAAATTATGCGATAAATAAAATCAAATCGAGTTTAATGGATCATCAACATTTTATGAAGTATAAATAAATAAGGAGTATACAAAATAAGAATAAGTATAAATAATTTAAAACAATATTATAATTAATGTAGTTATTTATACTTATTCTTCTTTTGTATACTCCTTATTTATTTATACTTCATAAAATGTTGATGATCCATTAAACTCGATTCGATTTTATTTATCGCATAATTTATTTACTCTTCAATTCAATAATTTGTATTCTTCTTTTTTGTAAGCATTTCCCGCACCTTAGCCTTCTGTCATTGCATATGTAGTTAACTAATAGTATAAATAATAAGAAAAACACATTGCCAGAACTGCACCTTGTCATTAAAATTTAAACAATTTTTTTACAACTTTATCGACTTCTGGCAACGTATAAGCCCCGACCTAGACTTCTGGCAATAGCTTTACGCGATTTCTGTAGTTAAAAACTATAACTACACAAAATTTCAGGGCTACACTCAAAGATTTTATTTTGATTAAAAATTAACATGTTTGACCGCCCGCCCACGCTTCCAGCCCCGGGAGCGCCTTCTTGCTGCAGCGCTATGGGCTTTGTCATCTAGTAAGGAGTTGTTTTTAGATACAAGTTTTCACTGCACCTTATCATTCGTGATTTTCGTAGCCAGCTCTTAGACTATAATTGCTTGTATCTATGTAACGAAACATTAAATTGCAAAATGGTAAAAGACTTTTCGATAGCGTTTCACTCGAAGAATTAATTTTGACCAACGGTTCGTCATTTTTATTAAAACTTACGAATTTTATACTTACAAATGCTTAAATTTTTGAATACATTCTCCACATCTTTCTAACAGTATACTAATATATACCAATACCTTCTCTCATATATGTATACGTATTACGCATCTTTAATTACTATAATTTTGGTGATTATTACAAATAATTGCACCGTAGTTATAAGACATTGATAATTATAACAAATATTATAATACTTAAGTATTTAAATAACAATAATAATATTGTATAATGATATTGAATATTATTTATTCTATAATATTATATGTCTAATATATTATATACATTATATGTTAATATAATAGTACTGCTAAGAATATTATAACTTTGACTCCTAAAACTTTATAATTTTTAACAAAGCTCTACACATCAAGAAATATCATTCATAAATAACGTTTACTTGCACCAGTTCTCTTTTTCGTTTTCTTGGTTCTTAAATTGAATTGGGAAATAAGATGGATGACGGAAGAGTGTGGGGGAAATTTACCATCGCCAGAATGAAGATACGGCAATTCTCTACCCCTCGAAATTACAAGCGTGATGTGCGCGATGGGAGTAAAAAGGTATCAGCAATTTAAGCGCGACCACAAACCACTGGTATCACGTAATTACACGCGATTTTCTGTGACACGCTGGGGTTAATGATAGAGCCCGAATTTTCATGTTATGAAGAAATTAATTGTTACTGAGGTGTTTGTTCAGTTGTGTGTATCGTGCGGAAAGTTTGATTAACACTGAATCTACCGAGCCGTTCAATTTGACTTATGTTGTCAACAATTCTTTTTAAAGTTATTCAATGATTAACAATGCTTTTGGTGCAATGTTTATGACTGTTGTTGAAGTACGACACAAATATTACTGTAACATTGGATCATCCTTCATTCCCTACAATGTTATTATTAGCATTGTTTAAAGTAATAAAAAGAAGTAAAACTACATATGTTGCTTTTGTCATTATAATTATAGGAGTGAACTAATATTAAATTATGAAACTATAATTTATATTTATAGCCATTATATATTCCAAGCACGCTGTTAATTTCCATACTTTATTAGACTAATAATGAGGCTAATATAAAGCTAATATTTTCCTAAACATTTGTTAAATTAGACGCTTTAAGGGATAAATTCTTTAAACAATTATGTATCTGTGAAGTTGGTAATTTAAACGCCCCACTTTTTTGTGCAAACTACAGCATATTTCAGTATCATAAAAATCCCCAACATTCATACGCAAAAATGTTCGATTTGACATGGGATGGTTCGAGCTGGTACGAACGAGTGCAATAAGCCCTGGCAGTACGCAATGCTTTTCATCGAAACTCTCTGAATATTGACATGTTATTCGACAGATCAATATCGGGACGGATAGTTGGCAGCGTCTGGTGGTTCTTCACCCTTATTCTGATCTCATCGTATACTGCCAATCTAGCTGCATTTTTGACAGTCGAAAGAATGGTGGCCCCGATCAATTCGCCAGAAGACTTGGCCTCGCAAACGGAAGTTCAATACGGCACACTCTCTCACGGATCCACTTTTGATTTTTTTCGCGTGAGTAACACATCACAAAGAAAAGAGTAACTGCGATATTCATTGTTAATTCTGATTTAATAAGGAACATATCTGAGATAATGATTGATATAAAATAGACTAATTGTTAACTGGGTATATGTATATTTCTAGTCTTATAATATTTTTGACTGATGAATGCAGCCTTCTTTGGCAGAATAAATAAATATATAACGTGGATGGGAAATATATAAATAAACAGTAGATTATACATTTATGTACTGAAAATGAATTTTTTCAAGTTTCTGTTAAATACATATTATTCAGGGACTTGCATTTGCACCATTCGTGAAAATATTCTAATATAAAATATATTGATTTAAGTTTGCTAAGAATAGTTTATTCATTCATTATCTGAGAAAAGTATTTGGAAAAATTGAAAGAATTCCATCGAAGAAACGGTTCATGTTGGATCTGCAGAAATCGCAGATCAATCTCTACAGCAAGATGTGGGAGTTCATGAACTCCCGGAAGCACGTGTTCGTAAAAACGTACGACGAGGGCATACGGAGGGTGAGGACAAGGAAAGGCAAGTACGCTCTTCTGATAGAGAGTCCGAAGAACGAGTACATCAACGAGAGGGAGCCCTGCGATACGATGAAAGTCGGTAGGAACCTTGACGCCAAAGGGTTCGGTGTTGCGACACCGCTGGGATCTCCACTCAGGTAAATTTTTATAATTTATATGAATATTTATAGTAAATTAAATTATTTGATAGCGTAAAAATATTAAACAGTTATGTCAATCCATGCATATGGTTCGTTTTTAGATGTATTTATATTTATTATATACTTCTTATTTACTTAACACTGCGAGAAAGTCATATTATATTTTTATATCAAATTTTAATTATCTTTGCCAGACGAAAGATTCCTTAGTCGAATACGTGTGTCTCTATTAGTTTAGACAATGAAGTTTCTACTGTTCAGTAAAATTCCGGTTGATTTAAATTGCACGTTCATACTAAGAATAATAATATTGCAAAACGTAATCGTAATATAAAAGGTGGGATTATCAAAGAAGAAAAATAATACTACAGTGTGGGAGAATTTTTAATTTCCTCGTGTTTCCTCTTGGTTAATAACAATAAAACAAAATATTGATATTCTGTACGATATTCTAGCAATTTTGCAGAAAGAAAGCATATAACGTGAGGGCATTGGATAGTAAATGATATATAATTTATCTTGGTACATTTGTATTCATCTTATCATATTAAATAATCTTATTCTCTACAACCTTACAATTGTAATTGTACACTTTTCGTTGTCCTACCATTTATTTTAAAATTATCTTCACATGTTACTATATTGACACTACCGTATCTTTTAAATTTATCATTATTATCAGTACATAAATATTAATTAATGATAATTTTCAAAAAATAGTTTAAAAGAATATATAATTCAGCGATAGCATAACTTTATTTTACATATGTATATTTTGTAGCATGTGAAATATATAACCAACTATTTTAACATTTCACATCCTTTAGTCATTCACACTTTAAGTATCAGAAATGTTCATAACAAATAACTCTGCTTGTGAAAATTTCACATATAATCATTTTTAACCGAGTAACAAAATTCCACATTAAAGTGATTAACTAATGTAACAACACGATACGATCAGAGCGTCTAAAAGTTTTCGATAAAATGCAAAGTTGCTCGAGTAAGTTTCTTAATATAGCACACATATATTGAATGGGAGGACGCGTTCGACCTATTTTTTCCCATATCCGCGAACGCGTAATTAACGAGATTTTGAAGTCGTCGAGAAGAGACAAGGCATCTTTCCCTCCGCCACGCTTCAACCCTTTAAAATTCCGTTGCTCACGGTCCCTCTTGTCGCAGCACGTCACGTCGTCGCGCACAATTAGCATAGAAGAACTCGTACACCTGTTTTTTCGTATGATTACCGCTTAAGGGACAGAGCTCTCGCTATTGAACCCACTCTGTTCGTCGATTCGACTGCCATTTTTGTCCCGTACTTCTCCAGCCTCGAGGAACAGCTTTTAATTTCTTATTGAAAAGCTACGGACACATCGATTTTCCTGCGTCTGATCGTATCCCTGTCAATTTTCATTCCTCGAGCAATCTTTCATACTTTTATTTATATAACGGATTCGTAAATTAGAGACGATTAACTCAAGATTGTATCAAATTAGTTTAATTCAAGTTTCGTTTTCGTAAACGGCAAGGAGGTCTTGCAATTTATTAATTATGAGAAGTCCAAATAATTGCTTGGTTGTCATGAGTGATCCAATCATTTAGGGAGTGGAGTGTAGTGTAGAGTTATATTATTATTAATTGAAAGTTAATACTTTAGGATGTCTATATTCTCTACCATTTGAGGCATTTGCCAGGTTTTGCAAAATAAAATACTGCAACGTGATTTCCCGACACGGTCCGCGATTCGCGTCGGGAAGCGTGCAAAGTGAGAGTTTTCCGACTTCTCACGCCTTTACGGGAAAACCCGAGAAGCCGAACGTCGCGAAATTTACCACGGCTAGCGATCCGGATCGCGGAGAGGGGCGTGGATCGTCGGCGAGGAAAGGAAGTCTGGGAAAGCCGTCTTCACGGCGAGACGGGGCGGATTAACACAGCACTCATTTAAAATAATATAGAATATATTGTACGCGAAAGATGTTACAGAATTCGGTGTACGCTGCCGAGCTGTCATAGCGTCAAAGGTCACCGGGACGACCGGTAACCGACACGAGAACTACGTTTCGAAAACACGTGCGGATTTCGTTCACGATAGCCCAAATTCCGTCGCGATTCGCACAAAAGCGACTTTGGAAACGATATTCGGACAGTCTTGACGCGGTCACGGTGGGCTCGACCTTCTCGACGAGAACGTTAACCGGCAGCGATTCAAACACGTGCGTGTTACAATGGACTCGCGACTAGATGTTCGTTAATTCGCTCGATATCCTACGCAAAGGCGGTTTCCCGCTAACAACGCTATTTCGCCCGACAGGGTGCTCGGCAGCCACCAGGTAACCCGACCAATTCACGATATCCTATCCATGAGCGTGAGGTAAAGGAGGAAGCGCTTACCGTATCGTCCACCACGTGTGTCGCTGACGAAATAGGACGAGCTACGCGAGCTCGTCGCACGCGTTGGCTCACGCGCTTCCCCCCAGCCTCACCTCAATGGTCGGCGGCACGCGGCACCTTATGGCGGCCAAATTCAAATCGCGTTATCGGCGCGCTCGTCATCGGCGGTCGTCCAGTCTCGTCCCTCGGCGACTTTGGTGGCGTGTCGGTGCTGGCATCCCTCGAAGACTCTGGAGCGGGCCGGGTCTCGGTGCACTCAAGAACCCGGCTGACTTCGCTATCCTAAACGGCCTCCTGCCCCTGAAGGTCGTAGCGGAGTCCAAGGGCTGTTACCAAGAACCTCCAGCCCCTGTCCATTTGAGCTTCGTCTGGCCAGTCCGTGCAGCCGGCGCCGGGTTGGACGGGATCGGTAGCCTCTAAGCCGCATCGCCCGGTGTTGCCGTCGTTAGCCCAACGCTATTGCCCTTCAGATACGCAAATTAGTCATAACCCTGAGTTACCCTGGTGGCGCTCTCGATCTTGGTCGGTCTCGTTCCCCGCGGAGAGTTCACCTCTTTGTGACGTGGGAATCTGCCAATACTTTAAAAAATTAAAATAGAAAGGGCATGTATAAGGTGACATAAATGTGTCTATGTATAATAAGAAGATAAAGGAAATCAAGTATGAGTTATGAAACATTTAATATTATAGGCAGACGAAATTGTTACTGTAGTTAATACAAGAAAAAAATACCAATAACTTTCTTACAGCTCTCTTGCTATTATCTTATTTTTTTATTTATACTGGCGTCTGATTCTTTTGATTATACAATCTTCAAGTATTATTAAATAGAATACATTGAAAAATGAAAATCGAAAGGACACATTTAAAGTGATACAAATGTATAATGAGAAAATGAATGAAATACAAAATAATTACTGTAAAATTTTATTTGGTAGGCGAAACAAGTTTGTTACTTTAGTTAATATCAACGCATAAAACAACAATACATACCTTTATTATGATATAAATACTAATTTGAACTATTTTATCTATGTATTATACCTACATATAATTTAAAATTTCTCTTGGGAAAGTATTGCTTCGTTTGATAATATACGAAACATGTCAGAGCGAAACTGAAATCGTTAATATTTTCAACATTACAGAGACCCGATAAATTTAGCGGTGCTGTCGCTGAAGGAAAACGGCGAATTGACAAAACTGGTAAACCGATGGTGGTACGACAGAACGGAATGCAGGCACGGTGACAAACAGGATGCATCGAGGAACGAGTTGTCCCTCAGCAATGTTGCAGGGATATTCTACATCCTTATTGGTGGCCTTCTTTTAGCACTGGCCGTCGCCCTACTGGAGTTTTGTTATAAATCGCACACGGAAGCTACAAGAGCGAAGGTAGGAAATCATTAGTAATCATTAATGTAATAAATATTGTTGTAAGATTGATCTATCGTTTGCGACACTTCCAAGTATTCAGGTGTAATTTTACAATGTCGTTCGAAGCATATTACTAATCTAAAGCATAATGTTATGTAGCATATTAAATATCATTTTATTAATAAGTGAACAAAAGTAAAGTATGAACAAACCTGAAATAAACAGAACCCGCTCGACAATCCGCTGTACGTCTATTCGCACTATCTTTACCCTTCGACCGTTCAACCACCTCTGTCTTCAGTGCTTCTTCTCCTAAAGTTAAAATCTACCCAGGGTTGTCCCCTGATAGGGGAACGTTATCCTAGGCAGCCTCGCCGGGGCGCGCTTGGACAACATCGGTCCAAGCAGCGATGTGAACTTGCCACCCGATTTTTCAAAAAGTAATTGCTTTTTATAGAAACGATAGTATTTCGTTAGTATCTGATTGTACCTCCAATAGTTCCGTTTGTACCTCCACCAATTAATAATTGGAAAAATTCAAAAAATGGTCAGCACCCGATATCGAGATTTTTTAAATCTGTTTTGTCCCGATTCTTTAGAATTGTTTGTACCCGCCGGAATCGCTTTTCTCTTCGTTTGTACCTCAATAGTTAAAACTGTACAAGCAGTTGTTGATACTGTTGAATTTAAAAATTTAAACTAGCGAGGTAGAAACGAAATGAAAATTTGTACAAACTGGTAGAAAAAAAATGAAAACCAATGAAAAACCGATTAAAAAAATATCGCTGTCGGGTGCTGACCATTTTTTGAATTTTTTGTAATTATTAATTGGTGGAGATACAAACGGAACTATTGGAGGTACAATCAGGTACTAACGAAATACTATCGTTTTCTGTATTTATGTTTGAAAAGTCGGGTTCCAAGTTCACATTGCAGGTCCAAGCGACCTGGCCAAACATCAAACCAATCTAAAACTACGTTACAATCTCTCTCTCTCTCTCTCTCTCTCTCTCTCTCTCTCTCTCTCTCTCT